>NC_056746.1:16802124-16842124 GCF_019279795.1 Protopterus annectens
AAAATAAAATCACCACTGATTCCAAAGACAACCACAAAGCATTCTACAGCTATGTCAAGAATCTCAATGGCAACACTCAGATCTGCTCTGAGCTACAGCACAATGGCACTAAATATACAGAACCAACCGATATTGCCAACATCCTAGCAGATAGGTTCAGTGCTAACTTTACCCCCCTCTCACCCTCCAAAGGGCCCATCTTAATACCAGAAGAATGCAAATCCCCTGTAATCACAGATGGACAAGTAAAGACCGCATTCTCCAAAGCCAAGAACACTCCATCCATGGGACCAGACAACATCCCAGGCTGTGTACTGCACGAACTACAGAATGAACTGGCACCCCACCTAAGTACCATGTTCAATCATAGCCTCACCTCAGGCTATGTGCCTACTGAATGGTGCACAGCAGCTGTTATCCCACTATGCAAAGGGGGTGCCACCATGGACCCTAGAAACTACCACCCCATTAGCCTGATGAGCCTGGTCTGCAAGGCCATGGAATGTATCATTTTGGAGCTTATAAGCAAAGACATATGTAACCTCCAAACCCTGGACCCCACTCAGTTTGGGTTTGTAAAAGGGAGATCATGTCTACTAAACCTGAATGACTTCTTTGAAGCAGTCACGAGAGCCATAGATGAGGGCAAGGTAGTGCACACAGCCTATCTTGACCTCGCCAAGGCTTTTGATACCATCCCCCACTCTGAAATTATAGATAAACTCACTAAACTGGGCATAAATCCCTATGTCACTAGATGGGTGGCCAACTGGCTCACTGACAGAACCCACACAGTAAAAGTAGCCGACTCCAAGTCCGACTTCAGACCAGTGACAAGTGGAGTACTACAGGGAACCGTCCTGGATCCTCTTCTGTTCGGCATGTACTTCTCTGAAGTGCAGGCTGACACAGAAGGTCTTTAGCTAACAAAGTTTGCAGATGACTGCAAACTAGGAGCCATAATAGAATCACCTAATGATGTAGACATTCTACAAAAGGGCCTCACAGAGACAGATGCTTGGTGTCAAAGTCATGGCCTCAAGCTCAATGCCAAGAAGTGCATTGTCATCCCCTTTGGGAAAAAACTTGGTACCCATGAACTACCACATAGGCGGTAGCTCACTAAACACTGAAAGTGTGATAAGAGAACTTGGGACACAGGTGTACAGTAGTCTCTCCTTTGATAACCACATCGCCACAGTAGTCAGGAAATCCTTCTATGTGCCACACCTCATCACAAAAGAGGATTACTGGCCACAAACAGATGCCATACGCAGACCGTCTCAAAAAACTCCAGCTCTACTCTGCCATTATTCGCCTACTCAGAGGTGATCTCTACCTAACATACAAAGCTATGTCAAACCCAGAGCTGTTGGACATGCTACACTTAAAGAAATCCCAATCTCTCTGAACCACACACTTGTCACCACAATAAACAAATTATGCTGGAGGGATAGATTCCTGTCCCAGAGACTTCCCATACTCCGGAACAAACCATTCATGTCAAGCAAAGCTCCTCATTGGCCCTCTTTAAGAAAATTCTTGATTACTGGATAGGAAATAGAAAATTCACCCTGGGGATCACTTCTGTAGTGCTGCTCGACAGCGGCACAGGAAAATAATTTTCTTGGGTGGCAAAAGCCAGGGAACCATTTTGACTAGGCTTATATAGGCCCCAGGGCCAATAGCCTAGTACCTACCTATGAACCTATATAACTTCCATTCAAAATTTGGCTACCTATGAACCTATATAATTTCTATTCAAAATTTGTCAGCACATGGAACATGGTGTAACAGAATTTATCAAACTCAGACAAAGGAGCACAGGGTGACATGCAAGAGGGGAGGAAAATGCACACAGGTGGATTATATCCTAGACAGGAGGGCCAGTCTGAAGTAGACTGGAGACTGCAAAGTGGTGGCAGGGGAATGTGTAGTTAGGCAGCATGGGATGGTGATCTGTAGGATGACATTGGCGATCAAGAAGAAGAGGAGGAGATTGAGGGCAGTGCGAAGGATCAAATGGTGGAAGTTGAAAAAGGATAACTGTAAGGTGGAGTTCAGAGAAGAGTTAAGACAGACACTGAGTGGCAGTGAAGAGTTACTAGATTGTTGGGCAGCCACAGAAGAGGTGGTAAGGGAGACAGCTAGAAAGGTGCTTGGTGTGACATCTGGACAGAGGAAGGAGGACAAGGAGACCTGGTGGTGGAATGAGGAAGTACAGGAGAGTATACAGAGGAAGAGTTTGGTGAAGCAGAAGTGGGATTGTCAGAGAGGCGAAGAAAGTAGACAGGCGTACAAGGAGAGGAGACATACATAGGTTCATAGGTTCATACTAGGCTATCTGTCCTAGGGCATTTATAAGCCTAGCCAGAGTGTGTTTGGCTTTCGACACCCATTTTAAAATAATTTTGCTATGCCCTTTTTCGAGGTTAGTATATTGTGCCTCTGTCTAACAGTGACACAGAAGTGATACCCGGGGTAAACCTACGATCTCCCATCCACTCATCAAGATTCCTCTTGAAGAGAGTCAATGAGGGACTCTGCCTAACCTGGACTGGGATTTTATTCCAGAGTGAAGGGAGCCTCTGGGTTATGAATCTGTCCCTCCAGCATGTACTATTTATTTCAGTGCTGAGGTTCAAGTCTCTCGAGCGCGTAGCTCGATGGGATTTGGATTTTCTGAGGTGCAGCATGTCCATTAATTCCGGGATGGACATGGCTTTATATGTCAGGCACAGATCACCTCTGAGCAGGCGGTATGCCACTGAGTAGAGCTGGAGTTTCTTTAACCGGGCAGCATATGGCAACTGTTTGAGCCCTTTGATCCTCTTGGTGAGGTACTTTTGGGGTCTTTCCAGTTGCTGCAGGTGTCTGGTAAGGTACATCCCAAAAGGGGCATTGTACTCAATTATGGGCCTGATGAGGGATGAGTAAAGAGGCACGATGACCTCCCCTGATCTAGATGTGAATCCCTTCATGATTAGGTGGGCTATATAAAATGTTTTTCTAACCACTTTGGCCATGTGGTTGTCAAATGAGAGATTGCTATCAACTTGGGTCCCCAGATCCCTAATTACTTCTTCTGTACTTAATGGATTACCACCTATGTGGTAATTTGTGGGCATTTGGTTTTTGCCAAAGGGGATGACTATACACTTTTTGGCGTTTAGCTTGAGGCCATGGCTCTGGCACTGGATGTCTGTTTCTATGAGGCCCTTTTGGAGGATGCTTGTGTCGGCTGGAGTGTCGATTATGGTGCCCAGTTTGCAGTCATCTGCAAACTTGGTCAGTCACAGTCCTTCCATGTTGGCCTGTACCTCCGAGAAATATGTACTGAACAAGAGAGGTCCCAGCCTTGTGGGACGCCACTTGTAACTGGTTTGGAGTCTGACATGGCTCCAGCAATTCTAACCATGTAGGTTCTGTCCTTGAGCCAGTTTGCAACCCATCTAGTGACATAGGAGTTTATATTTAAGCTGGTGAGCTTATCTATAATGCCCGAGTAGGGTACTGTATTGAAGGCTTTTGCGAGGTCCAGGTAGGCTGTGTGAATCACCTTCCCCTCGTCGATGGCCTTGGTGACTGTTTCAAAGAAATCGACCAGGTTTAAGTGGCAGGATCTGCCCTTAAGAAATCCAAACTGGGTAGGATCCAGTTTCTGTAAGTCCCCAATATCTTTATTTATGAGGTCCATGATGATCCTTTCCATAGCTTTGCAGACCAAGCTAGTCAGGCTTATGGGGCGATAGTTTTCAGGATCCATTGAGGCACCACCTTTGTGGAGAGGGACCACTGTTGCTGTACCCCACTCTTTGGGTACATATCCTGTAGTAAGGCTGAGATTGAACAGTAGTTTTATGTTTGGGTTTAGCTCTTCTTGGAGTTCATGTAGGACGCAGACCGGGACACCGTCTGGTCCCATTGATGCTGTGTTTTTTGATTTGGAGAGGGCAGCTCTTACCTGAGCATCTGAGATGTCAGGGGGGCAGCACTCTGCTGGGATAGATATTTGCCCTTTTGGTGGTGGGGGGAGAAGTTTGCGCTGAACCTGTCAGCTAGGATGTTGGCAATGTCTGTGGGTTCGGTGTATTTTTTGTCATTTTGGACTAATTCTGAGCATATCTGGGAATTCCCACCCAGGTTCCTAACATAACTAAAGAAAGCCTTGTGATTATCCTTAGTGTCCTGTGAAATTTTTCTCTCGAAGCTGGCCTTAGACGATTTTATGAGTGCCCGTAGTTTTTTGCTAATACTGATCAGAGATGCCTTCCCTTTTTGGGATTTTGCTCTATCATGTAGTAGCTTCCTCCTTCTATTGTATAGTTTGTTTATGGCTGGGGTCCACCAGACAGGACGTCTGCCTTTGGAGGATTGGGACTTGGTTTTATTTGGGATTGCATGATCCATGCATTCCTGAAGGTGTTCATAGAATGCGTTTATAAAGGATTCTGCGGTCTGGGCCGTATTTTCCCCAGGCCCGGGGGCTTTGAAGGATTCCACCTCGGTTTTGAGGAGTGTGAAATTTGCATTAGAGAAGTTTTTCACTGTGGTATTCAGGGCAGGGGGTGGAGTCAGGATGTATATCCAGTGAGATTAGTTTATGGTCTGATCTTACCAATGAGGGATACACTTCTGGTCTGGAGCATAGAGTCCCCATGTTGGTGATGATCAGGTCCAGTATGTTTTCCCCTCTTGTAGGGGTGGTAACAAGTTGTTCCATAGCATTTGAGTTTATAAATTCTAGGAACCTTTGGGTTAGGGTGTTGGAGCTAGAGTAATGCTCCCAGTCTATGTTTGGGTAGTTGAAGTCGCCCAATATAATGGTGTTTGGAGAGACCTTCATATTTTCCAGTGTTGTCAAGAAGGCTGAGTGGGGTTCCTGGGTTTGGGAGGGTGGTCTGTAGCAGGCTATAAACTGGAAGGCAGTTTTACCCACTGTTAGTTGCACATGGATAGTCTCTGATGCTTCGTGCTGTGCCACCAACCTGGAGGTGTGGGTATCTTTGACGAATATTGATACTCCCCCTCCTTTTGTGGTTCGGTCCAAGTTTTGGGGCCGAAAAGCATGGTATGAGGTATAACCTGGTAGTGCTGTGGTGCTCTCGGGAGCCTTAAACCAGGTTTCTGTTACTGCACAGATATCGATGTTCTCCATGCTAAGAAGAGTTTCGAGTGTGTGCATCTTGAGGTTTAGACTTCTGGTGTTGAGTAGCATTACTCTTAGTTTCTTATCCCTTGTGATACCTATGGAGGTGGGTTTGTCTTTTGAGCCTTGCCTAAAAAAGGCACTATGGGGGTAGCAAGAGCCTTTGCCAATATCCGAAAGCCCAGGGGTGACAGGTGCAAGCCGTCCCTAGCGAAGCATCGTGGCTTGTCGAGCATGTCATCCCAGGCTGACAGGCATTGGATCCCTTTTGAATGACACCAATACTTAAGCCAGTTGTTGAACTTGATCATCTTGTCTTCATATTGTGGCATCATTCTTGGTGAGGGTAAGATGCTACTCAAGGTCAGGGTCATACCGGCCTGGGCTACATGCTCAGAGAGCTCCTCTATGTCTCTTTTCATGTAGTCCAGGGAGGTACATCTTAGGTCATTCACACCAGCATGGACAATAACTGAGTCATATTTGTACTTGCCTTGGAGTGACCTGAGTGCTTGTGTTATGTGGCAGATCCTAGCGCCCGACAGGCAGCTCACCGTGACCTTCTCCTTGTTCAGCCTGGTGAGCGGGACGTCAGTGTGCCTGATAATAGAGTCACCTATTACAAGTGTATCAGGTGTGTTGTTTAGCCTTAAGGGCTGTGACTGTTCGGCATACTGGCTTTGTGAGCTATGTGTTGTACGTGTTTTGTTTTGAGGTAGCGGTTGCTTGGGTGTCTGCTTTGGAGGTCTCTGCTGCTTAGGCAGATTTTTATTTAGAGCCTCCAAGTATGTTTTTGTGTGTTTATGTGTTTGGTTTGCTGTCGTGGTAGGTCTATGTGAGACTGGAATTGTAGTGAGTGTGGTTTCCTTCTCCTCCTGACTGGTTACGCCAGTACTGAGTTGAGAGAGCTTAGCCTCCAGTATGGCTATATGGTTGCATCTCTCACATGTGTTGGAATATGTTGGGAGGAGGAGAGGGTTGTCTGTGTACATGAGGCAGTTGTAACATTGCCTCAAGATTCCCAGATTCACCAGCTGGACTGGAGAGGAGATTGACAACTGACCTTTGGACATGCTAGAATAGTATTGGGAATTCCTTTATAATTGAAAAAAAAAAGGGCTAATGGGGAACAAGGTACTCAAGGGGAGTTTGTGAGGGTGTAGTGCTTTTAATTTTTTAGTGCTGACTTATATAATTGCTTTAGTGGGCAAGTGCCAGGTAACTTAAATGCAATGTGTTACAGGTAACTTAAATGCAAAAATGACAAACAGTAACTTTCTTTCAAGTGAAACAAGGAAATAAGTACAGTAAGCAGTGCAGATATCACTAGGGATCCGCAGAAGCTCTGAAAAGCCGCGTTTTAGGTGGAATTAGCATTTCAGGGAAATAACAAGCAAACAAACAACAAGCATACAAACAAAGCTAGATTCAGCAGGCCTGGATCTAGTCTATGCTACAGCAAACAAGGTGTACCAATTTCAGTAAGAAGCAGTTCAAATATGCAGGCACTATAAGCCTTTAACCAGAAACTCCCAGCTCAGAAGGGCAGAGTCCAGCCTCTCCTCCCACAAGAGTGCAGACCACGAACCCTTCTAATGTAAAATAACTGGCCTGAAGCCCAAGTGCTTAAACCAGAACTAATATATTTTTAGAATAACAGACACTGAGCCCTTATTCAGCAGTTCCCAACTTAGAAGGATGTAAGCTACCTGCCCTGCCACCACAGTGCAGGCCACAAACCTTCCTAATGTAAAACAACTGGTCTGAAGCCCAAGTGCTTAATCCAAAAGACTTAGAATGATAGCTACACTTTAATCAAGTTACTACCAAGCAGTAATAAATACAAGTGAATACTTTAAAGAATGCCTGGATTAGTGCTCAAGTTATACAAACAAAGCTAGATTCAGCAGGCCTGGATCTAGTCTATGCTACAGAAAACAAGGTGTACCAATTTCAGTAAGAAGCAGTTCAAATATGCAAGCACTATAAGCCTTTAACCAGAAATTCCCAGCTCAGAAGTGCAGACCACAAACCTTCTTAATGTAAAACAAGTGGTCTGAAGCCCAAGTGCTTAAACTAAAAGGCTTATAATGAGATACATGTTCAATTAAATCTTGGAAAGTGAGAGGATGCTTGAGGAATGGAGAAGAAGTGTATGATTTTTCAGAATAAGGGTGATGTGCAGAGTTCTAGTAACTACAGAGGGATAACATTGATCAGTCACAGCATGAAGTTATGGGAAAGAGTACTGGAAGTTAGGTTAAAAAGGGAGGTGATGATTAGTGAGCAGCAGTACAGTTTCATGCCAGGAAAGAGCATTACAGATGTGATTTTTACCCTGAGGGTGTTGATGGAGAAGTACAGAGAATGTCAGAAGGAGTCGTATTGTGTCTTTGTGACTTAGAGAAAGCATACGGCAGGGTGCCTAGAGAGAAGTTGTGGTATTGTATGAAGAAGTCAGGAGTGGCAGAGAAGTATGTAACAGTGGTACAGGATATGTATGAGGGCAGTGTGACAGTGGTGAGGTCTGCGGTAGGAGTGATGGATGCGCTCAAGGTGGAGTTGGGATTATATCAAGGATCAGCTCTGAGCCTTTTCTTATTTGCAACGGTGATGGACAGGTGGACAGACAAGATCAGTCCCTGTGGACTATGATGTTTGCAGATGACATTGTGATTTGTAGTGAGAGTAGGGCACATGTTGAGGATAGCCTGGAGAGGTGGAGATATGCTTTAGAGAGGAGGGAAATACAAGTCAGCAGGACTAAGACAGAATATATGTGTGTGAATGAGGGGGAAGATAGAGGAATTGTGAGGATGCAGAAAGTAGAGTTGGTAAAGGTGAATGAGTTTAAATATTTGGGATCAGCAGTTCAGAGTAATGGTGAATGTGGAAGAGATAAAGAAGAGAGTACAGGCAGGGTAGAGTGGGTGGAGAAGAGTGTCAGGAGTGATTTGTGACAGATGGTTACCAGTAAGTGTGAAAGGGAAGGTCTACAAGATGATAGGGAGACCAGCTATGTTATATAGGCTGGAGATGGTGGCACTGATGAAAATAAAGGAGTCAGAGCTGGAGGTGGCAGAGTTAAAGATGTTAAGATTTGCACTGGGTGTGATGAGGCTGGACTGGATTAGAAATGAGTATATTAGCGGGTCAGGTTGGACTGTTTGGAGACAAAGCCAGAGAAGCGAGATTGCATTGGTTTGCACATGTGATGAGGAGGGATGCTGAGTATACTGGGAGAAGGATGTTCAGGATGGAGTTGCTAGGTAAAAGGAAAAGTGGAAGGCCTAAGATAAGGTTTATGGATGTGGTGAGAGAGGACATGCAAGTGGTTGGTGTGGCAGAGCAAGAATGAGAGGACAAGAATGGTAGTTTAAAACTTAGATCTTTGGCAGTTAAACAATATACCGCCTTATAAACACAACACGAAAAACATAATATAGCCAATGTAAAATGTATTACAAAATTGCCCTCTAGCACCTCAGCTTCACAAAAGCCTTCAAGGAGTCAATATAATACCTTATTTCTGCTTTGTAGTGGGAATGTGATTTAACTTTTTCTTCATTGTCAGACTTTTCTCTCCATTTGTCTCTCTACTGAAACTTCTAAACCACATACTTTTGAAATAGTGTCCTTTTTTGCTGCTTTTACCACATAGAAAAGACAACAAGTACAGAGTAGTGGGAATGAGGAAAGAAGGCCGAGTAAATAGCAGAAGTATTTAAGGATAAACGTGCTTACTGAAGGAGCAGATCTTTTGCAGTATAATGAGAAGTTTTTAACATAGAACTTAGTCACTGCATCAGAAGAACATATCTCATTTTTATATTGAACGTGAAACTCCTTTTGTGTGCTTAATTTTAAATGCAATAAGTGTGTGTGTGTGTGTGTGTGTGTGTGTGTGTGTGTGTGTGTGTGTGTGTTGGAATATATGGGAGTCTGGTATGTAATAAGTGAAGTATTTTCTACAGTAGGTTTAGGGAGTTAGATATGAGTGGTATTCAGAAACAAACAGCATATAGTGTTGCATGGAATAGAGATGTGAGTGGTGACATGCAGGGAGGGGACAATTCAGAGTTATATGTAACATGACTGAGCTGCAGGAGAAATAGCACAATATATATCATACGCTAATCACTTCACAATAACATACAGATGAGTTCCAGTGTGCTAATAAGAATTATTGCATACACAAATGACAAAATTAGCCAGGGCAGGACATTCAGAAAAGTGTGCAATCAGCATAATGAAGAATGGCAATCATCTATTCTAAAGATCAGGATTTTCCAGTGCACAGGAGTTTCACTCATGAGTGTCAGCATTAGCAGAGCAGCATGTGTAGCTGTTTGCCTTCATAGCCAGTCTGCAATGTTGCACTTTTTCAGCATCAGTAACTAACATGCAATCATTTCCATGGCCAGGACACTGTCAACTGTTACCATGTGAACAGAAATTCCATATCGGAGTTAGTAGACATGCCATCCTCAAAGGGAATCAAGGGGAATACACAGACTACCTATGCCAATAGACATGAAGGTTTGGTTATTTCCATTTTTTAACTTTATTCTTTTGTTTTATTTTACTTGTTCTTTTTGGAGTTGTAAGAGGTCTTGGCTAAGGTCAGTTAGAAAAGAATTCTTTTGCAGTGAATAAAATCCAGCTAAATAGTGGGAGGAGCTGAGAAATAGCATTCCTCATTTAACCACAAGAAGTTTGTAGCAATTTTATTTAGCAATAGCGCTGTGTGATTTGTAGTTCTCTGCCTGACTATTGCTGATCTCTGCCTACATTTGACTATTGCTGATCTGTCTGCATTTGATTTTTCCCACTCACCTGCCCTACTCTTGTTGTGCTTTTAAACTTGGTGACTTTTGAATTGCCCGTCCCTTCTGTAAATCTGACATTTGACACCCTTCCCAGTCTCATCTCATCAGCTAATTCTACTGAGCACTGAGAGATCAACTGGGTAGCCCCCCCCCCCCCTTCTCCTAAACTTGAATTATCTTCTGTTTTTTACCTTCCTAGTTACTAACCAAAAATGCAATGTTGTTGTTATTGTTGTTCTTTCGGTTTTTCCCGGTTAGGGGTCGCCACAGCAGAACTCCGATCTGCTAATGATTGGCAGTAGATTTTCACGAACGTCGAGATGCCAGCTCTACGTTGCTGTGAGGCAACAACGCTGCCGCTGCACCACCGCGGATAAACAAAAATGCAATGTATTCACTGCTTTTACTGGATTTGTGCTTATTCCTACTTTATTTAGCTTTTTGCTGCAAGTTCTTAAAGTGTTCAGTTGCATTTAATATGTTGCATTTATTACTGTTTGTCAATAGCCTGATTCCACTGTAGCTGTTACTCTAAGCTTCTTAGTTCTGATTTAAGCACTTGGCTCCAGACTACTTATCTTACATTAGGAAGGTTTGTGGTCTACACTCTTGTGGCAGGAGAGGATAGCCTGCACCCTTCTGAGCTGGAAATTGCTAGTGTAAGTCGTATTGTGCCACTATTTAATTGGCTAGAGGACTAGCTTGTATAAAATTTGAATCTCTGTGCCTGATGCATTTGGCGATGTTTGGTGACCATGTTACTTGAGAACAAGAGTGTTGCTGGTTTCTGCTAAACTGTATAAAAGCTAAGACTTACGTTACAATATCCACTGTTTTGGCATTTGTTTTTTGATCTGTTAATTGTTTCTGTGGTAAATATCTGCACTTTTTGACCATTTTTTACAGTCTTTAGTTAAAACTGCATTAGTTTCACTTTATAGGTTCATAGGTGTTTACTAGGCTAATGACTACAAGGGCCATTTTAAGCCTAGCCATGCATCCCAAATCTCTGACAAGTTCTAGTACCATTGTTAAGTGTAAGCAGAGGCTTGGGAGGCTAGTGAGAGCAGAGGGGAAATGAGTCATTTCTAGACCAGGATTATGTAAAGGAAAAAAAAAAGAGTGATGCTTTTGATTGGCCATAGAGCCTTATTTGTGTTTTTTTTAATTGAATCTCCACTGCTGTTTAAGTGTCACTGTTGCACAATGCTTGACTCATAACCTACAAGCTCCAAGGTGTCTGGCAATATTTGGTGACCATGCTACTTGACAATTAGAGTGTTGCTGGTTTCTGCTAAAGCCTACAAAAGTTAAGATCTACATTACCATATCCACAATTCTGGCACTTGTTTTTGCATTGTTTTTGCCACGGCTTCATTAATTGAGTGTTTCTGTGTTGAATATCTGCACTTTTTGACCTTTTTTACAGTCTTTGGTTAGAACTGCCTTGGTTCCACTTCAGCGAGAATAGAGGGGACTTAAGTCATTTTTTGGCCCAGAACTGCTTAAAGAAAAAGAACAGTGTGCTGTTTTTTGATTGGCCGTGGGGACTTGTTTGTTTTTTTTTTTTTAATTGAATCTCTTCTGCTATTTAAGTGTAACAGTTGCACAATGCTTGGCTTATAAGCTACGAGCAAGCTAAGACCTACATTACAATATCCATTGTTTTAGCACTTGTTTTTCGCATTGTTTTTTGTCACAGTTGCATTGAATGTTTCTGTGTTGAATATCTGCACCTTTTGATCTTTTTACAGTCTTTAGTTAGAACTGCTGTTTTCCATGCAGTGACACCTAGCAGTGATGCCGATATCTTGCAGTATAATTCTACCTTGTCATCTTTCCCTTAAAATACCCTTGCTGTCTACACAGATTTTTTTAACTACTAAAACATCTAGTATGTGCACAGCTGAGTATTGCTCATCAAGTTGCTTCTGTTATTGACTTATCAGTGGTCATGGATCTGCACTTCCCAACCCTCCCTTTGGCCAGTCAGGTTGAGATGGGACTTCTGAGGCATTGTAGCAATTGCCTCATGTACACTGACAACCCACTTATTCTTAATAAAACAGATAAAGTATGTGGGTGATGTAAATATACTTTAATGCTCAAGACAAAACTCTTTCATACAACCAAAACTAATCCTATACAGTTGTTAGTGACATTTGCACCATACCTACTGCACAGGGTAAAGATCCTACACATAAAACTACTTACGGTGAGGCACTTACAGATAACATTCCTAAAACATTAAGATCTCCTGCACAGCACAATCAATAAAGGGTCCTCAGCCATCACACACCATTAAAACACCACTCACAGATGCACATAGTAACATTGTATCCAGTACTTCTACTGTTAAGCCCTTAAGGCAAAGCAGCACACAGACAAATTTCCTGGTCATTGGTGATTCTATAGTGAGGCACACTGATGTTCCCCTCACCAGACTGAGTAAGGAAAGAGTGATGGTTAGCTGCCTTTTTGGGCTAGGATCTGTCAAGTCACACAGGCACTCAAGTTAATGAACCACAGGTACCAGTATGACTCTGTCATAGTCCATGTGGAATAGTTTTCCCATTCATGTGACACTGAGTTTGTCGATTACCCAATTTAAGCCCAACCTAAACCAGTGGATAGGGAATAGGAAATTTACACCAGACCTGGCGCCCATGTCCCTTATGGACAGCTGTAGCTTATAAATGCCTGGCCCACAATGTCTTATTTGAATACAGGATGTTATTAGTCTTTCAGGAAATTTTGGCTAGGCTTAGAAAGCCCCCCCCCCCCCACCAAGGTCATTAGACTAGTAACAATCTATAAATCTATTATAGGTTAGGAGTTTTGCCTGCACTGATCTCAGAAATCCAGTGCTAGTTTCTTTATGTGATGTTGCAGCATTTAATTTCCATGAGCAGCAGAGGAGAGAAAAGTAACTATGCAAGCAGTTTTTGATAGTTTTCCTGAGACTCTATGTGCCACTGATTACATTCACATTGCTATCAAAGCCCCATCTGCTCCACATGGCATATGATATATGAGACAGAAGAGCTACCACCCCATCAAGTCCCAGGTGGTGTGTGGTGCATAGTGCATTATATATAATGTGTTTGTGAACCACCCAGGCAGCTCCCATGATGCCCATATTTGGCACATGTGCAAACTCTTCCAGGAGAAACACGCAGGATGACTTTCCACATAATCATCTAGTTGGTAGGTGCATACATTGTCATGCACAAAGTCCTTGATATGCTAGTTCCATGAACATATGTAGCAGGCCACTCATAATGTTGCCCACTATTGCATGTTGCAGGTGCTGCAGGATATGCCTTGGAACCATATCTGATGATCCTCATCTAGTGCATTGTATAACACTGCATTTTTACAGACACGAAATGTCATTGAACAAGTGTTCAAAGCTCTGAAGACTCATTTGCAGTGCTCAGATATATCTGGTAGTGTACTGCAGAATGCCCTAGAGACCTGCAGCAAGACTCCTATGGTACGAACAATGGCGCACAGTAAGATGCTATGGTAGCAGTTATAGCATGAGAATATTGTAGCACTGCCAGGCATAACTCTAGCAGCAGCAGAGGAGTAGCTGTGTGAGGAGTCATCAAAGAGACTATCTGTGGAAGTAAACCATGTGAGGTAGAGGGAGGTGCAATACATTTTGGCACTGGCAAAGAGGTTATAGTTAGTCCACAACTATGGGTTTTGACAAGGACAACACAGAATAAAATGAATGCATGCAATCACATGCACAGTACAGTGCACTGACAGGCCATGTTGTGCAGTTGACATTACCATAATTACAATACTCTCTCAGGACACAGGAATGGGCAGGGCACAGTTATCATTATTTGCACAGGTGAGCTGGGGCACAGTGACAGGAAACAGCAAGCCTAACGTTTTTGGAAGAGTCATGGCTGGTAAATGTGGTAGCTACGCACACACTTTGGAGGTTAGAATGAGTCAAAGATCACATTCATGAGTGGTAAGGAGAAATTTCTGTGAGTTGAACATCGGTCTTGCAAAATGTGTGGCCTTGCACTATCAGGAGTGGTGGCGTCCTGTCCACTAGATGGCATACCATGTCAGGAGTATGTACAAAAATTGTGCTGTGAGCCCCAGGTGGTATAGCAATAGGATGCTAGCATCACAAAAAGAAACAAAGCAGAGTATGTGGACAAAGGCTTGATATCAGTAAAAACCCAAATACCAAAATAAAACAAAATATTGAGGTGCACAGCACAGGACACAAATTTTATTAATATAGACAGTAAGCACTTTCACAATATTACACTGCTTCTTCAGACTACAGAAATGCCCAAAACAGTCATATTTAAGCTACTACAACCCATCAAGTCAGCAGCTTACTCCAATTAACAATTAACATTCTTAAAGAGACATGTATACACCTTCTCTCAGACTGTCATAACACTTATACAAAAGTACTAAAAAACATACATAAACATAAAATTTATAAAATATAAATATCACCAGTAAGTTTCAATGTGGTACTTTGCATGCATGTAAAAAAGGCTTCAAAGCCACAGCATCATTAACACTAGGCAGTCTATACGCTTTAAAATGAATAATTCATTTTTGTTCTGCTGCCTCAGTTTTATTTTTAAAGTTACCACCCCTGATGCTCTCTAAAAATCTCTAAAACGAAAAATTTAAATGTATGTCGTGAACCCTCAGCCATCACATGTTTTGCTAGAGCATTACTCTCTTTGGAATTTCTTATGTCCCTTAAATGTTCCATAATACGTTCTCTCAGTGAACAATTAGTCTTCCCAATAAAGAAGACTGGGCAGTAACTACAATAACTTAACTCATTCATTATATTGGGGCTCAGGAAGTTTGTACTGTAATTTCCAATGGGCGGAGCCTAAGTCTTTTGACAGAATTAAATAATGTCCTCACATTTCAAACAAATATTCATATCTCTGGAACCACAGGGGTTATGAAAGAAGTGTAAATGGCAAATTCTTCAGCACAAACTATTTTTACAGTGGTAATATTCTTTTAGTTCTATGTCTTAAACCACATTTTACAAGTCACAGAAAACAACTATTACATTTGTAATATTTGTAAACAACTTACAGTATTTCAGCAACCACTCAATTTATACACATACTGACAGCAGCATTTTATTCCTCTAGCTGAGACCATTCATATGAGGTTAAGGAGTTCTGTCTTTGTTACTTGGTTTTTGAGATATTTACAAAAATGCGAAAATTATATGTATAAAAATTAATATCATAAAAACAACAGTTAGTATCTATTTACATGCACCACAGAGAGGTCAAATATTAATGCAGCTGAGTCTGCCATTGTGTAAGCTTTAAGATGAAATCTTTTAAAACCTGTACACAACATGGTTTTGGAACTGTTCATTCAAATATGAACAAGTATAATTTGACACCTAGAGGCGTCTGTAGGAGTTAACTGCAGATGCACATGGAGACATCACTCGGATGTAATGAGTTAAATATATTACATTTCTCATTCTACAATTGGCATAGAAGTCACATTCAATAGACACTCCGATACCTGTATGAGTATAATTACACCATGTGTGAATGTATTTGCATGCCGCACAACTTCTGCACGGATAGATGCCGTGCCTCTGTGAGTCAACTATAGGCTTATGGCCTGAAGATTTGTAGCACAGCTGTCTTTTAAGAGACATATTGTTCTTAAAAGAAAAATAGGGTCTATCACCTAGTATTCCATTAAGTTCATCAGAGGCCTGTAATATATGCCAATTGTTCTTAATAATCTGACAGTAAGTATTAACATCAATAGAAAATGTTAGTGGAACCCTGATCCTGCTATCCAAATGGGCAGGAGCATCACTAGTGGAAGCATAGGTGTTCCCTGAAAAATAAGATTTACCTTTAGTGTCTCTCTCTGACAGACACTGTTGAACACAAGCATCTATCTCTTTCTCAGAATAACCTCTGGCCAAAAAAATCATCTTGTCATTTGTTTTGGTTAACTTAGTCTTAGTTTAGATAGCTGCAATCAGATCTGTTTCTCTTTTAATGCTGTTTTCTGATAGTCTTGTTGTAGTTTATACCTTTTTTAAGTGTTCATTTTAATTATAGCATACGTCATCTTAGTGGTTGATTTGGTGAGCAATGGCATTCTGGGAAATGATGCACTACATGAAACTATCATTTTCTACTTTATGTTTTAATATTTCTGTTTCTATTTAAAATGAAGTGTGGATTTGGTCTGGAGTTGTTTTACATGGGCTAGCATATTTTGAAGTGTATGCCCCTTTGTTCTTTCTGCATGGGCAATTTGTGAACTTTTACTGATTTGGAATTTTAGGATTGATGAGGTATATTTGTATGTGTGTGTGTGTGTGTGTGTGTGTAAGTCATGTGTGAAGCATCACTTGAACAAAGTCATACAATACAGCTGAGAAAATCTGTGCATCTTAGTTTACAAATAAATTAAAAATCTGGACCACTATCAGATATAACACTCAAGGACAGAACAAACAAAATCACAAAGTTCCTTAAATGTGTGATATCTTCTCTCCAGCTTGAATTGTCCTCTCAACCATTTAAGTACAGTTAACCCTTATTAAAATAATTTTGATCTCCCCCATGCAATCTACACCATCTTAATGCGACCATTGTAATTCTTGTATCACCAGTAGCATGTGTGGAGTTATGTTAGCAAAAGAAGCTTTCAGTCACTGTGAACAAGTCTGATGTGTGTTATTCTTTTGATTGCTGCAAATGAATGCAGTTTCTGACATAAGTGTGGTTAGAAAGAGAAGAAAAATTATGGTGCCTGCATGGAAAATAACTTAGGGGAACATTTGGCCCTTTTGCAAAGGAAAAACTTTTGGTTTCCACATTCCAGAAAGTATAATTTACATTCCGAATTTTTTTGCAGGTTTAGGAATTAATCTTCACAATTCAGATATTCAACATCATATTTTTTTGGAAGAAATGAGTCCAAAACTCACATTTATCCAGCTAATATTCCTCATTTAAAAACTGTGATACAAGCACGTATGTAAATGCTTTTATGAGCTTAATAATCTTTTTAAGAAATTATGGCAATGAATTAATGTCACACTGTTTTAACAGTGAAAAGTGAGTGAGGTCTCCTTTCTTGGACGTTTAAGGTCCGAACTTGCTTATATGATTAAAAGCATCAGTCACCTCCCTGCATTGGAGTATGTTAACATCAGTCCTCGAAGTTGTACATTGATAATGTTGAAAAAACAAAAATGCCTGCAGGATCAGCAATTGTAATTAGAAGAAAAAAAATCTCTTTGTTACTGGGTCTGACAAAGCAGGTTTATATATTTGTAATAACTTTTAGTATGTCTTTCAGTTCAGAAATGTCAGTTAATACCTTTTCAGCTGAATGTCACCTGTCCTCAGTATTTATTAAGAAGACACTTTAAACTTTTATGCTTACACACTTCAGCAGTGATTTGTTGAGCATCTGATCTTTGATATTCATAGGTTCATAGGTGTACACTAGGCTGGGGACTTTATAAACCTAGCTATGCATCCCAAATATATCCTGCAAGGTTTTTTTTTTTTTTGAGCCTTAGCAGTCATTTTTAGGGGTATATGTAAACTGGGTTATAATTCAGAGTTCCTCTGTCCATTAGAGGCATAGGTGCTAGAGCAGGGGTGAATTCCTGATTTCTCATCCACGGATCTGGGGCATGCTTGAATAGGGTTAGGGAAGAGTTCTGCTTTACATAGATGGGAAGCCTGTTCCAGAGGAGGGGAATTCTCTGAGATACATACCTGTTCCTCCAACATGTACTATGTTGCAAGCAAGGTTCAAACCTCTAGATAGAGTAGTTCTCATACGATTGGTTTTGCAGGTATGCAAAATGTTTATCAAAGTGCAATGAAATCCTTTAGCTTTGTAAGTGCTCACACAATGAGTCAGGCAAAATATTCATAATTAGAACTACTATTGTGTGATAGTAACATATTCTGATCATTTTGTTTTAAATGATAGTGCTTGCTGATGAGTCAAGCGATGAACTGTTATATAACTGGGAATCCATTGAACTGTCAATGACTTAATGTTCAATTGCAGACTTTGTCAGTACTCTCAGCATGGGGGGATAGTGGCAAAGGCCTTGGCAAGGTCCAGATAAGCATTATGGATTATATACCCCTTATCCATGGCTTCAGCAACCCTTTCAAAGAACTCAGACAGGCAGAGCAGCATGATCTGTCGTTTACAAAGCTGAACTGATGTGAATCCAGGGATATAAGGTCACCTATCTCATTATTAGTTCTGCTATATCTTCCATAACCTTGCAAATAATATTAACTGGCCTCTAATTCCCAGGGTCAGTACAAAGGCCATCTTAATGTAAGAGCACCACAACTGCCATTCCCCACACCTCGGGGACATAACCAGTGGAAAGATTCAGGTTGAAGACTTGATGGTGGAGTCTTGTTAGGTGGGGCTGTATGTTTCTCAGCAGACATCCAAGGATATTGTTTGGACCCATGGAAGTAGTATTTTTAATTTTGGAAAGTGCCGGGGGGATTTGGTCAAACTTGATCTGAGTAAGGAGAATGTGAAGGGAGATGGAAGGAACAGAAGAGATGGTGGGTAGGGAGAAGTTGGAAAATAATTTAACAGCAAGAATATTAACAATGTTGTTGGGGTCAAGGAAGAAGATACTACTGGAGATTAGTTCAGTACAGAATTGTAAGTTAGTTCTTCTCCTTAATATAGCTGAAGAGCGCCTTATGGCTCTCATTTGAATTTGTTGCATTGCAAAAGAATACTTCTGTGGAACTGTATCCTGCTGTTGTGCGATTTCAATTGTAAATATTGTTTAAATGTTTTTGTAAATCACATTTGAGATGTGAATATATTTGTCATCTTTTGCTGTGGCAAAAAACAGACTGATGCCACACCCCTTCCATCACCCCAACCTACCTGTCTCCTCCCCTTTCCCCATACACTCCACCAACCCCCATACCCTTCTTTATATAAATGGGCACTTCATAGGGAGCAGAACATCTTATTTTGGTCTCAGACATATGTGCTTTATGCTAGCCATAATTTTCTGAAAGAACACAAGACTGAGGTAGAGTTTTAACAAATTCCGACATCCTATTTGTGTTGCTAAACAGAATACCAGAGTTTGTACACTGTTTTTTGGATTACTGGACAATCATTCTGATTTCTGGATAAACCGGTAAAAATGGATAGATGGCAACCTAGATGTAAGTTGCACAAATTCACTATCATGGTTTGGGTGAAAGTGATTCATAAATGGTATGTTGAAAGTTTGAATTCAGAATGTTAAGTTTTGGCAGAGTTATGAGCATTTGTACTCAATAATGTTTAAAACAACATTCCTTTTTAATATCTTATTCACTTTCTAATAGAGATCTCATATTTACAGTTTCCATGGACTCATTTTTAATTTTTTATGATAGCTTCTGCTTTTCTTGTAGAAGATATGTGGAAGGCCGCAAGACAATCTTCTTCTTTTGTTAGTTAATGATAAGATAAAAAATGGCTGCCAGTGGAATGTTCAAGATTATGACAAAGAAGTGTTCATTGACTAAATATAAGGGCTAGGGGGTTTGTACTAGTTTTTCTTCTGTTTGTGGAACACTTTTTTTCCCTTTGGCATCCTGTCTGACCAACACAGTGGCTCCTCTGCCTTGACCCAGCTGTGCTCACAGGTTAAGTTAATCGGTTCATAGGTGTGTAGTAGGCTAATGGCCCTGGAGCCTTTACAAGTCTAGCCCATAGGATTACCCTGGTGTCATGCCACCCAACCTTAGTTCCCAGTACCTCTGTCACATAGAGCCACTGGAGTGATCCCTGGCGTGAATTTTCTATTTCCCATCCACTCATCAAAATTTCTCTTGAAGAGGGCCAGTGAGTGCTCTGTTTGATATGTATGGGAAGTCTATTCCATAGCATGGGCAGTCTCTGGGTTATGAACCTGTCCCGCTGGCATGTTCTGTTGATTGCTGTAATGAGGTTGAGGTCTCTCGAGCATGTAGTGTGGAGGGATTGGGATTTTTTTAGATGTAGCATTTCTAACAGAGCTGGGTCAGACATGGCACTGTAAGTCAAGCAGAGATTGCATCTAAGTAGGTGATATGAGACAGAGAATAGTTGGAGTTTTTTCAGTCTGTCCATATAGGACAAGTGTTTAAGGCCTAGGATACTCTTTGTGAGGTACTTTTGCGGCCTCTCCAGTTGTTGCAAGTGTCTAGTGAGGTACATGCCAAATGAGGCATTGTACTCAATGACTGGCCTAATGAGGGAAGAGTAGAGGGAGACAATGTCCTCTTTCTTCCTGGATGCAAAACCCTTAGTAATGAGATGTGCCACATAGAAGGACTTTCTGACCACAGTGGCAATGTGGAGGTCAAAAGAGAGGTTGCTGTCAACCTGTGTTCCCAGATCTCTTATAAAGCCTTCTGTGTTCAGTGGACTACCATTGATGTAGTAATTCATGGTAACTGGGTTTTTCCCAAAAGGGATGACAACACTTTTTTTTGCATTGAGCTTAAGGCCGTGGTTCTAACACCAGTCACTGGACTCAGTGAGGCCTTTATATAGGATGTCAACATCACTTGGGGAGTTGATAATATTTCCAACTTGCAATCGTCTGTGAACTTTGTCAGCCAGAGTCCCTTCGTGTTGGCCTGAACTTCAGAGAAGTAGATACCAAACAGGAGAGGATCCAGGACCAAACCCTGTGGGACTCCACTCATGACTGGTCAGAAGTCTGACTTGGAGTCAGCTACTTTCACACTATGGGTTCTATCTGTGAGCCAGTTTGCAACCCACCTAGTGATATATGGGTTGATGCCTAACTTAGTGAGTTTTTCTATGATTCTTGAGTGGGGAATCATATCAAAGGCCTTGGCCAGATCAAGGTAGGCTGTATGAACCACCATGCCTTCATCCACAGCTCTGGTGGCTGACTCAAAGAAGTCAACCAGGTTGAGCAGGCATGATCTACCCTTCACAAAACCAAACTGTGTGGGATCCATAGTTTGGAGATTCCCTATGTCCTTGTTTATTAGGTCCATGATGATGCGTTCCATAGCTTTGCATATCAGACTCATCAGGCTAATGGGGTGATAGTTCTCAGGGTGTGTAATCACTCCTCCTTTGTGGAGACGGATGACTGTAGCAGTGCTCCATTCGGTAGGGACAAAGCCTGAGGTGAGGCTGTGATTGAACAGGGCACACAGGTGCGGTACCAGTTCACTCTGCAGTTCATGTAGAACGCAGCCATGGATATTGTCAGTTCCCACAGAAGTTGTATTCTTGGCCTTGGACAGTGCTGTTTTAACATGTGCAGCAGTAGTACTGGGTGTCTGACAATCTACTGGTATTGTGATTGGTTCTTTGGGGGGGGGGTAAAGTTGGCACTGAATCTGTCGGCCAGTATATTGGCGATATCTGTTAGCTCGGTATAAGAGGTATCATTGTGCAGTAGCTCAGAGCAAATCTGGGTATTGCCGTGGAGATTCTTTACATAACTATAGAAGGCCTTGTGGTTGTCTTTACTATCTGCTGCAATTCTGTTTTCATAGCTAGCTTTAGAGGATTTGATGAGGGATCTCAACTTTTTGTTGAGGCTGATAAGGGAGTTTTTCCAGTCTTGGGACTTAACCTTATTCTGCATCAGTTTCCTTCTTCTGTTGTAGAGTTTGTTATGGCAGGGGACCACCAGATTGGCTTCCTTTTTTGGAGGAGAGCATCTTGGTTCTATTGGGTATGGCGATATCCATGCATTTGTGTTCGTGTTTGTACAGTGCATTGGTGTATGATTTGGTGGTCATGCAACTATTCTCCATTTGCATGGGTGACGTGATGTTAGCCACCTCTGTTTTTAGGAGCCCAAAGTTAGCTTTGGAGAAGTTTTTCATAGTGGTTACCTTTGCGGGGGGGTTGGTGATGGGAGGGATGTGGATTGCCAAGTTGATTAGTTTGTGGTCGGATCTAACCAGGGAGGAGTTGACTATTGATGTAGAGCAACATTCGCCCATGTTAGTAATGATTAGGTCAAGGATGTTGCTACCTCTAGTGGGGGTAAGAATGAGCTCGTCCAGGGCATTGGAATTAATGAATTCCAGGAAAGGTTTGGCAAGTGTATTGGTACATGAGTAGTTTTCCCAGTTAATGGAGGGGTAGATGAAGTTGCCCAGCATGAGAGTGTTAGGTTGAACCCTGATATTCTCCAGGGTGCTTAGGAACATGCTAATTGCCATGTGCTAAACATGTGTCCTCCACAGCTAATTATATATCCCAGTTCCAAGATCACACTACAGTGGTGAAATGTCCAGTTCCCCAGTTCCCACTGTAATGTGATCTTGCACAGAAAGGAAAAATGGTATGTATAATCAGCTCTACTGGCTTTTTTTCCATTCAACAACTGGAACGTTTCACCAATTGTCAGTAACTCATGTATATATCTATATAAGTATCTATATCTATGTATAATATAATAATCCCAGTCCATGTTAGGCAGAGCACCTCACTGACTCTCTTCAAGAAGAATCTTGATGAGTGGATGGAAGATCGTAGGTTTACCCCGGGGATTACTTCTGTGTCACTACTAGACAGAGGCACAGTAAGCTAACCTTAAAAAGGACACAGCAAACTCAAATCAAAGGGTGGCGAAAGCCAGACACAGTCGGGCTAGGCTTATAAATGCTACAGGGCAGATAGTCTAGTATGAACCTATGATCCTATAATATAAAATAATATAATATAATATTACTTATTTACTTTCAAAAACTTATTTTAACCTTCTCCATCATCTTGCAAAATTCTCAAGGGTTTCATTTTCTCTTTCAGTATTTTTGATGTTTTCTACAGTCCTCACCTTTACTTTTTTGTTTGACCTCTATGCCACTAGGTGTTCTGACAGACATATTTAATAGCATATATAACTTCACCACTTTTACATATTTGGTTAGTTTTTCCCATATTCAAAATTCCATATAAAGGGCAGCCACGGTGGTGCAGTGGTTAGTGTTGCCACCTCACAGCAAGAGGTCCTCCGGTTTGATACTCGGCTGGGGTGCCTTCTGTGCGGAGTCTGCATGTCCTCCCTGTGGTCGTGTGGATTTCCTCCAGGTGCTCCGGTTTCCTTCCACATCCCCAAGACATGCTGTAGCTGGATTGGACACTCTAAATTGGCCCTAGGTGTCAGTGCGTACATGTGTGTGCCTTCTGTGGAAGGTTGGGCGCCGGACTGGCAACTCGACACTATAAAACTCCACTGCCAATCATGAGCGGACAGGTGATCCGCTGTGACGACCCCTTACCGAGAAAAGCCAAAAGAAGAAGAAGATGTATACTGTTATCCCTTATGACTTTATTATATAGTTTTCATTTTCTACATATTACTGCCCACCCATGCCTTTTGTCCCCTTACATACATTTGATTAAACTTTTTATTTAAAGTTCAGCTTCCTTTTATAAACTGTCCTTACCTGACTGGGTAAGACTTTCTTTTCATTAAATCTATTATCATAACAGTAAAGTCAGTATAAGTTGCTGCACATTCATTTTTAACTCTCCTTTCATCACTTCATCCTCTTGAAACATTTTAACCGTTCTTCCGCCTGCATCACTTCCCTGTAAAAATCTCTCTCATGTACCTTCTCTTTTCAAGCATTTCACATATATCTGTCCCCATTTTAAAAGACTGAGGTGGGTGCAGAACTCTAAATATGGGATGGAAGAACTTTCTAATTACATAAACAAGATGATTAGTAAGCAATAACTATGTTCATTACAATACAAATCAATATGCAATTTGCAATGCAGAAGATAAGAAAATGGAGAAGAAAATGTGATCTCCCAAAATAAGGGAATCATTAAAAAACACAGAGAATCTGGGAGGGATAACATAATGGGTAAAGTGTTTACATCACAGTCACAATATACAGGGTTTGATTCTTACCTTTGGGAAACTCGCTAGACTTAAAATGGCCCAGAAGGGCAGCTAGCTTAGAGTGCTTACCTATGAAGCACACACTTAGAAATCTCACTAGTAATGATTTCCTATAGGAAACAACAATCGGTGTTATGCCATTCATCTTTTTTTTCAACATGCTACTAATGCTCAAACAGTTTCACCTTGTACAACTGTAGTGAAGCCGAAGTTTTGTGCCCTATGCATAGAGAACATTTTACATGGTGATGCTTAAATGTGAACTGGGCATGGCTTATTACCGTTGTTGAATTAAAAGAATAAATAATACATTTGTGCCTAGTGTTGTGAAAAAGAATATTCAGATATTTCAGAAAGCTACAAGTAGGGAGTTAGAATATACAAAATACGTGGAAGAAGAAAGAGAGAGAAAATTTAATAACAACTAGGTAGCTTGCTTTACAACAAATAAAACAACCAAAAAAATGAAACAATTTTCTGAAATACATTGATAATAAATCCAAAACAGTACAAAAGCATGTGTTTGGAACAATATCAGGAATGGAGATGATTGTTTTAAAGACAGAAAAATGCATTTTTGACTAATGAGAGCTATAATGCCTAGCAGTTACCACAGAGTGTTAAGGCATGGGCTAATTTCTGTAACCAAATTCCTTCCATCTCCATTTGCCTAATGTATGACTCTGAGGAAGTCCCTTAACCAGACAGTACCAATGGGTTGCTTGTTAAAAGGGAAGTGGGCCTACCTGGGTAACAAATGTATGGGGAAAAAGATATATATATACATACATATATATATATATATATATATATATATATATATATACATATATATATATATATATATATATATATATATATATATATATATATATATATATATATATATATATATATACACACACACACACATATATATATATTTATATATAGTTCATCATCAACAATTTTCTGCACCACACCAAAAGTGCATGCAAGGAACGAAACCTCAAGAGAGGCCAATTATATCCAGTATGGAAGAGTTATTTTTATTTTATACATTTGTTAACCAGGTAAGACCACTGGACATGTGCCCTTTTCATAGGCAACCCTAGAGCACTGTCGAGTTAAATGACTTGCTCAGAACAAACAGCTTTTCTTATGAAAACTTCATGTGAAAAAAAGATAAAACTTTTCTGAAGAATACAGAAGAGATACTAAAGAGATTAAAAAACATATGTGGAAAGGTTGGTTGTGGGGATGGTAGATGTAGTTAGTTTTTACACAAAAGTGAAACATAAAATAGGAATTAGTGCAGTAGCAGGGTTGCTGCAACAGTGTTTAACCAGATGCTGTTTCAGATTAAAAAAATTATATAGACAGAAGATAGAAACTGTAATGTGTTTACTGCTAGCACCTACAAATGTACCTATGCAAACATATATATTAATATAAATGGGGGGAGAGGCAATTTGAAGAAAAAATTATGTACAGGAATCGTTTTTTAAACTAATGTAGTTTATGTCAGATTTCTGTATTACTTGTTATTGATTTGTTGAGAGGAGATAACAGAATGTGTCAAATATGTGAAGGAGTTAGCAGATAATATGATCTGTACTTCACTTACGTGGCAGAAGAGAAAGAAATCAATTATTTAGATGTAGTGCTGAAACCAGTGAAAGGAGAGGGATAGGAGTAAAACATACAGAAAACCAATGGCAACCAACAGTTTTATTAAAGGGAATTAGTGCACCTCCCTTACTTTATATGGGCCTGTTCTATGGGAAATTTGAAACAGCAAGGATAAAACCATCCAAGATATTTATTTTACATTAGTATGAAGTAAGTTAACGCTTTGGAAACACATAGATTCATCAGGAAGCTTATAGTACAATAGCAGGTGTTTGTGGTAGAGTAGGTAACCCATTGCAAGGGATGCAGTGAAAAAGGTTCTGCATGACGGAGATGAAGGGAGATTTGAATAGCCACCCAGCTGTGTGAACATTGGTTCTAGATGCTGTGACTGTTGAAGTGACATTGCAACCCCTTGTGCAAAAATGGGGAAAAAAAGAGGTTGTGGATTGATGGATGAATGGATGGATGGATGGATGGATGGATGGATGGATGGATGGATGGATGGATATACTGGCTTTATTAATAGGATGATAAATACAGTGAATATAATTTTTTTCTGGGTCCATTTTCCCTTTGTGCACATTAACCCCAATCTTCCCCCTATTTATCTTATGTCGATTTGTTCCTTCACCACTAGGGAATCCCCAGTATGAGAGTAAAACCTGATCAGAGAGCTTGTTATAAAGACAGCCACAGAAATTATCTGTGCCCTTGCTGGGATCCTCACAATGAAGGAATTCCTATAAAAGTCCTAATCCCGCCCATGATAGCTGACATGAGTGCATCATTCCAGTCTCTCCTACACCCTCCCGGTGTGTGCATTTCCACTCACATTATAATAAGGGCTGCCACAACCAGCTTGGAAGCACCAAGCTCATGTCTCTGATTTTGCCCATTCTGGGGCCAAGTAAGACACTGTTTGCACAATCCTGACTGGCTCACCATAACCTCAACTCCCTCCCCCAAGATGGGTGAGTCATTGTCAGTCACGCTCTTCTATCATCCTTCACTTGTGTTTTCCATTGCCTGAGCTGCTATTCGGATTGTAATTGTCTGGGCCATAGCCAGGATTTTCCCTGTACAGCACAGAGTACATCTGTAAATCAAAGGGCCAGATTCAAAAAGAGTTGCTCTCAGTGTAAGTCTGCCATGATTCTGAAAAATCTCTTCTCAGTGTAAGTGACTTACTTCAGTGTAAGGACTATCTATAAACAGACTTACTGTGGGGACCAGATTTGAAAACACCTGCTCTCAGCCTGCACTCACTGTAAGTGGTCACTTACACTGTGAGCAAGTCTTTTGGAATTGAGCCAAAATGTTTTTGCTGTGATTTGCTAGAGAAGGAAAATTTTACCCAGAGAAATCAATGCAACAGAAGGGAAGAGAACCTTAATGAATTAGTCTCATAAAATGCAGTCAGTAAGCTGAAGTAGAAAAGAAATGGGAAAACATGGAACAATACAAGTAGAAATTATAGGTATGCTTAAGTTGTTCAGAAGAGATAACAGAATGCAAATAAATGAAAAAATAAAAAAAAATGTCATTAGAAATAACACATAAAAGTAACAGAGTTATACATTTCATTAAATGGGATTGTGAGGATGCCACAATCAAACGAGAGAGGAAAAGGTGAGTATTATGGTACATGTGAGAGATGTCAAAAAGAAAAATAGTGAAATCCTTGAGCATTTTAAAAAGTAACATGCAAGAGATACTAAATTCATGAAATGTTTAGGTTTGGATAGAGCTAATGTGAGGGATCTGAAGAACCCCTATAGATTTTGTAGAATTTATTTATTTTTATTTATTTATTTTACATTTGTTGACCGGGAGTAGTCTATCTGAGCTACAAATAGCCCTTTTTCAGCAGAGGCCTGGGGAGAAAAGCTCCACAGAAAGATACAAACACAACAAAAGCACTTACAGGGATAATTATAATGTTTACAATATTAGCAGGTAATTAACATTGTGCAAGTTACACAAATTTAAAAGGTAAACATTTCTGATGCAGGTAATGTAAGATATAATTATATTCTTATAGTAAAAAAGTGTTAGTTCAGTATAAGCTTTAGCTGTTTATTTGAGCTTATTGAGGGGGAAGTTAGAGTTAAGCTAAGGGACAGGAAATGCTATGCAGAGTGGCAGCTAAAAGGTAAGGGAACAGTGATCAACTAAGGGACAGTTTTTATGGAGAAGGACAGTTTATGGGGGATGTGTGCAGTGACAAGACCAGAGAGTTTTTAAGTATTCCTTTGTAGCTGATTTTAATTTTTTGGGTTGAGTTATTTGTCTGATTTGGAGTGGAAGCTTGTTCCAGGCAATGGTAGGATGATAGTTATAGACGTTTCTTCCCATTTTTGTCCTCGGTTTGTGGATAAATAGTAAGTCTTGGTCAGAGCTGCAAAGTGATTGGGTGGGGGAGTGGTGCTATATACAGGAGGATAGACTAGGGCAATAGTAAGGTTGATATAATATAGAATGTATAATCTGGAACTGAGAGAGAAGCACATTGGGTAGTTCCAGCCAGTTTAAGTGCTTAAGTGAGACACAGTGATGAGTTTTATAAGTATCTTGGGCAGACAGTCTAGCTATCTTGTTATAAGTTGAGTTAAGGTTTGTTAGAAGTGTGGTGTTGAGGTTTGTAAGCATTTGGGAGCCATAGAGAAGACTGGGTAATAGGTAGGTATGAGATAGGGTTACTTTAGATTTGTAGGTGAGAAACTTTCTATTTCTATAAAGGAGACCTAATTTTTGTTGAGTCTTCCTGATGCAGTTATTAATGTGCAAATCAAATTTGAATTGGTCATCTATAGTGACACCTAAAAAGTTGGTACTAGTTTCAGCTGATATTGAAGTTTTGTTGAGAGACATTATAGTAAACGTAGATTTAAGATGAGTAAGAGTTTTTGGGAGAAATAAAAGGAGTTTTTTTTTTTCAGTTTAGGATAAGTTGGTTGCTGGTAAGCCAAGATTCAACTGATGTGAACGCAGCTTGAGTCTGAGAGAGGAGATCAGAAGGGGAGTCAGAAATAGCAATTAATGTAGAGTCATCTGCATATTGTGCAAGAGATGACTGGGGACAAGAAGCATAGAGTAGATTTGTAAAGATATTAAACAGCAGTGGACCAAGGATGGAGCCTTGGGGTGCACCCATTGTAATAGGGAGAGAGGGGGATAGTGCAGAGAGCCACTTCACTGATTGCGATTGATCAGCGAGATAGCTAGAAAACCAGGTGATAGTATCAGAGGAGAAATTAAGATTAGCTAGTTTAGACAGAAGTAAAGAGTGTGAAACAGTATCAAAGGCTTTAGAAAGGTCTAAGGATAGGCAGGAGACAAGTTTGTTGCTATCACGAGCAAGAGATATAGTATTAAAGGAGAGCAGTGCTGTGGTTGTACTGTGTTTTGGGAGGAATCCATGCAGGGTAGGAGTCAGTAGATTTTTTTTGTAGTAAATATTGAAGTGTCTGCTTGTGTATGCATTTTTCAAGTATTTTTGAGAGGGGAAACAGGATGGCTATAGGTCTAAAATTAGAAATTTCATGTGAGTTTCCTCCTTTCTGGATATGTAGAGTGTAGAATTCTTTCCAGATAGACGGAATTTTATATTCGGTAATAAAGCGATTAATTAGGATAGAAACAGGAAGGGCAAGAGTATCGGCAGCTAGGTGGAGAAAGAAGGAAGGAAAATTATCAGCAGAAGTGGAGCATGGTTTTAATTTGGAGAGTAAGTATTTAATATAAGTAGTAGATACAGGTTGGAAAGAAAAGGGATTAGAGAGGTGGAGACTTGAGAGTAGGACAGGGTGATTGGAGTCATTTTCTAAGAGGGGATCTGTTTTGACCTTCTTAGTAACAGTTTCTATAAAGATGGTATTAAAGATAGTGGCAGTGTCTTCAGGTGTGTTGCTTGGGTAGGGATTGGGGGAGGAAAGGTTACCAGGGTGCAATATTTGGTTGACTGAATTCCAGAATTTTTGGGGATTAGATCTTAGGGCTGTAGGAGGATTGAAATAAAATTCCTTTTTACCTTTAGCAATTTGTTTTTTTTTTGTGCGGTTTCTAAGTTTTCTATACTTTTGCCAGTCAGAAGAGAGTTTATACTTGATCCAGGTTTTCCATGCCCTATCCCTGTTTTTCATTAGGGAATGGGTTGTTTTGGAGAGCCATGGAGATATTTTGGATTTAACTCTAACAGTACGAAGGGCGTGCAAGGGCGTTTAATATGTCAAGGAAGATAGTGTTAAAAGATTGGACTGCTTCATCTAGAGAAAGTTCTTTAAAGTGTCTCCAGTTAATTCCGGAGAGAAGGGAGAATTTAGTACTGTTTAGCATAATCTGCCCCAATAAAGCACCCTTAGTATTGTGTAAACATTAAAGTTAGTAGAATTTAGCACTTTTAGCATAATCTGCCCTAATAAAGCACCCTTAGTATTGTGTAAACATTAAAGTTAGTAGAATTTAGCACTGTTTAGCATAATCTGCCCCAATAAAGCACCCTTATTAGTCTGCACTAACAAAGCACCCTTAATAGCCTTCCAACTCCAGTGCACCACTCTCTTGTAGCTCACCAGTCAAATGACTAGACATCATGGGTATGCAACTTCCTGACTTCTCTGTAGCTAGTGTGGTGGATATGGACATCTTGATAGAATATAGCAATTATCTCATGTTTACTAACAACCAGTTAATCCTTAAAGAAAGAGGTGTACTTACACAATGACACTGAAGGCTTAACTCTCTCATACAGGCACACATAAGGTTGTCAAGACCATGTACGCAGCACCCACCACACATAGCACACAGCACCCACTTAGACTACCGTAACGTATGCTAAGGCAGTTAAAAGCAATTTCCCTAAACAACAAATATTGCCTAGACCATGTGCTGTCAAAGGTATGCCTCAGCAAATCAAGTCACTCAGAAAAGGAATTCCTAATACCACACATACAATCATGCTCAAAGGAGCCCCCAGTACTAAGCCCCTAAGGCAAGCAAACACCCTTCCCAGGACTCTCATCATATGGGACTCCATTGTAGGATATACTGATACCCCTCAAACCAGGCTAAACAAGAAGAAGAGAACATTTAGTTGCTGATCTGGAGCCAGAATCCACCAAATCACTCATGCATTCAGTTCATTACACCACAGGTACCAGTATGATTATATCATAGTCCATGTACGTGTAAATGATGTAAGACATACCTCCATGGACAATATAAAGACAGACATTATGTAGCTCTCAGACTACCTGTCTCAGGGTGGTATGAGGCTGGTACTTAGCAGCATATTACCATCATCGAGGTCAATGCCACAATATGAGCAAAAGATGATTGATTTCAACAACTGGCTGTCTTTCTAGAGTCATTCTAAGGGGATCCAATGTTTGTTAGAATAGAAAGACATGCTAACAGACTATTGCTTTGCCAAGGATGGTCTACACCTGTCCTCTCTAGGCTTTTGAATATTGTCTAAAACTTTAATTAGCCCCATAATGCCTTTTTTAGGCAATGCCAAATTGACAAATCTACCAACATAGCAAAATCAATTAATCTAAACCTCAAGGTGTTACTTCTCAGTGCCAAGAACCCAAATAAAAACTATAGAACCAAACACAAAAGCACGTGGAAGGCACAAACCACATAGGAACAGAATGGATCCAGGAACAGAAAACAGCGACACTGTAGTAAATATCAAAAGAATTTATTGGTCCACAAAAAGAGAGATTAAGTGCTTTCGTATAAGTACTTCATCAGAATCACAACACTAAACACACCCAGCACACTTAAATACCCCACCCTTAAAACCCTAACCAATGAAAATAACAAAAACATTAACCCATACTATGACTGTTAAAAAGGTGATATGAAATATAACCTAGCAAACACTAAAGCCTCTCAATACATTTTGACATTTGATATTAATAATGTAAATTCATAGGTTTATATCAAAACTAATTCAAATGCACAAAATTCATAAAAAATATTTTCATAAAAGTAAGCAAGCAACATATGTACATATTAAAACAGACTGATAATCTGAAAATATATATAAATATATGTGGAATCATACCACATATGATTTCAATTTTATAAAGCTAGCAATAGAGGTACTTCCATTCAAACCCGGAGGGGTAGTAGCGTTGAGCCTCAATTGCCACCTCAGCTCCTTGGTTTCTAACAGATCTTCCCAGGGTCCCCCCTCCCTGAAGTCTCTTGGTAAATGTTCCAAAACAAAGAAGCTAAAGCTGTGGTCCTTATCCTCACTAATGTGCATGGCAATGAAACAGAAACACTCGCATTTTGAGCATCTGGCAACATATATAACCCCCACCGAGTTGCAATTACTGTGAATCCTTGAAAGAATATTAAAATGATTCAGTGTAACACAATCTCCTTCAAAGGTTTTCCCTCTCCTGAATATGATTTGGTTTTTTTTGTTCGCCATTATGTTCATTTCCTTAAAATGGGAAAAAATGTGCTACTCTTTATAAATAATGCTCCTAATGTGGGCAGCCTCATTACAATATTGTGTAATAAAGGCTCTTTGTAAATCCAATCTACTCACACATTTTGAGAGAACACCGTGGAATTTGTATCTCTGATTTTTGGATGATATTTTTATTGTGTGGGATAGAGAAGTGAGTGAACTTGAGGGGTGTATTAAGTTCATAAATGCATCTACCCTTTTTTAAGCTTTACATATCAATACAACCCTTTTAGTATGAATTATTTAGATGTTACCATGTCCAAGGATATACAGAACAAGAGATGGGTTAGCACCATATATCGAAAACCAACCTACATTTTGAAAGCAACCACCCACCTCATCAAAAATTTGGCATCATCAAGGGGCAATATATCCGTCTAGCCCATATGGTTTCAAGTTGGGAAACCTTTAATAATGTGAGAAAATGGGATATATGTTTTCTAGCAGAGGATACCCTACTGAGATAGTTACTCAGGTGTGTAGGGATATAACAGTTAAAAGGCAAATGGGAGAGATTATTCCCCTCATTTGTTCCCATGAAATTCCAGGGAGCGATTATTTCAGGAGAGGTGGTACAAATAGTAGGTTGGATTTACAAGGAGCCTTTATTGCACAATATTGTAATGAGGCTGCCCACATTAGGAGCATTATTTATAAACATTGGCACATTTTTTCCCATTTTAAGGAAATGACATGATGGCTAACAAAAAACCCCAAATCATATTCACAAACAAAAAATGGGGAACTTATAGGTGTGGCAATTGTGCCCAATGCAAAATGGTCTTTGAAGGAGATTGTGTTACAGTGAATCATTTTAATATTTTTTCAAAGATTCACAGTAATTGCAACTTGGTGGGGGTTATATATGTTGCCAGATGCTCAAAATGCGAGTGTTTCTATTTCATCGCCAAGCACATTAGTGAGCATAAGGACCACAGCTTTAGCTTCTTTGTTTTGGAACATTTACCAAGAGACTTCGGGGAGGGGGGACCCTGGGAAGATCTGTTAGAAACCAAGGAGCTGAGGTGGCAACTGAGGCTCAACGCTACTACCCCTCTGGGTTTGAATGGAAGTACCTCTATTGCTAGCTTTTTAAAATTTAAATCATATGTGGTATGATTGCACATATATTTATATATGTGTATTTTCAGGCTATCAGTCTGTTTTAATATGTACATATGTTGCTTGCTTACTTTTATGAAAACATTTTTATGAATTTTATACATTTGAATTAGTTTTGATATAAACCTATGAATTTACATTATTAATATCAAATGTCAAAATGTATTGATAGGCATTAGTGTTTGCTAGGTTATATTTCATATCACCTTTTTAACAGTCATAGTATGGGTTAATGTTTTTGTTATTTTCATTGGTTAGGGTTTTAAGGGTGGGGTATGTAAGTGTGCTGGATGTGTTTAGTGTTGTAATTCTGATGAAGTACTTATATGAAAGTGCTTAATCTCTTCTTTTTTGGACCAATAAATTCTTTTGATATTTACTACAGTGTCGCTGTTTCCTCTTCCTGGATCCATTCTGTTGCTGTGTGGTTTGTGCCAAATAAAAACTACACTATCTGCAAGCCCTCCTCATGCTTGAGAATATAGACATTTGAGAGGTTACTGAGACATGGTTTAAAGCAGCAAAGAGTACCAGGCAGTGCATGGTTTCAGTGTCTTCCAAACTTTTAGATCAATAACTACTCACTCAGGGGCTAAAGGTGGAGGTGTTTGAATATACATCAATAACAAGCATACCTCTAGGTTGGTCAAACAGGATAACATGCTGGAGTTCTTCCACGTACAGATCACTGTAGACAAAATCCAGTACTATATCCTAGCCAGCTGTAGGTCACCCTCCATGTTCCAAGAAGCTCACAATGCATGTTTGGACCTATTGGAGGCATTTACCATCTGGCTTAGCATCCTATTCATGGGAAACTTTAATTACCCCGCTATAGACTGGGAATTCTACATGGCCTCAAATCTACAGGCACAGATTCCTGGACTTTGTAAATACAAACACCCTTGACCAAACAGTGAAAAAGCTCACTAATGGCTCCAACATACTGGACATCAGAAATATAGGAGAATGCTATGCCTCCATCCCTCCCCCCAATATCTTATCCTCCCTAGTAAGGTCTGACCATAAAGCTGTCTTCTTTAAAATCAAAATCAACTCTGTAACTCCAGTAAAACCAGTAACAGTTAAGAACTATTCCAAGGCAAACAACCTTTCAGTAAGTGATGTTTTTTCAAAATACTATGCCCCTCCAAACCCTGAGAACACGGAAATCAACAGTGAATTGCTCTGAGAAACTCTGCACAACCATGTCAATGGCTACATAAAGGCTGTTACACCTAGCAGATGTAAGCTAGAACTAGCTCCAAAAACAAACTGTCTGGGTGGCACCCCAAATTAAACAGGATATATAACAAAAAGAAAAAAATTATGGCAAAAATCAGGAAGGGTAATTCCCATAAAGATAAAAACTCTCTCAACAAATTAAATAGGTAACTAAGAGGGCTAATTAAGTGAAACAAAGTCATCTTTGATGTTAAGATAGCCTCCCAGGTGAACATTAGCCATAAGGATCTCTTCAGCTATGTTAGAAACCTCAGGGGCAGCATACAGCAATATGCTGATCTGGTGTTTAATGATGCCACATTCACCAAGCCTGGTGGTAACAAACTCATTTCCAACTTTACCACCCTATCACCCCAACCACTCCCCAAGAAATACCCTCCAAGTATAACTAAGGTGCATGTACTGGCTACACTCACCAAAGCCAAGAACACAGCCTGAATAGGCCCCAGTAACATCCCAGGATGCCTTGGTAAAAGTCTAAGATACTACTTATCAGGACCATTGAAGTCACTATTTAACTGTAGTTTTAAAACAGGCTTTGTGCCCCAAGAATGGAGGACTGTGACTCGGTCATGTTGACTAATGTCGCCAAATGGGCATGGGCATTTGCCAGTGATAAGTGAGTTGATTGAGGACCCAGCCTATTACAACCTATGCCAGGGACCCATGCTAATGGTAGGAAGGGTGTATGGGCTCCTATTGGCCAGTGTGTATCCACCATAAAGCCAGTAGCCCTGAGTCAATAGGATACTGGCTGGCAGGTGTCTAGTTGCCCAGCCCGGGTTACCTGGGATAGCTCTGAGTGAAAGCTGGATGTAAAACCAATCAACCTGCCAAACCTGAACTAAGAATTGCAGCTTGGAAGTGCATGACATGATGATATGAAGGAGACTGGACATCCTATGGATCCAAGATACAAGATGGAAGGGCAGTGCAGTGAAGCCACTTGGCTTGGAATCCATAGTCGCCTACTCAGGAGTAGGACAGGCTAGAAATGGTATGGAAATTGTGGTGAGAAAGAGGTTTCAGAAGGCAGTGAGGTATATCATCAGAATCAGTGACAGACTTATGGCAATCATACTCCAGTGTAATGATAGGGCAGTATTCACAATCTCAACCTACATCCCACAGCAGGGTTGTGATAGTGAGGAAAAGAGTACATTCAGACAGCAGTTGCAGAACATACTAGATAAAGTAGGACAACAGGAATTGGGGTTGATAATGGGTGACTTGAATGCACATATCAAGAAGGCAGAACAGGATATGAGGACTGCCTGGGTCCACATGGGTAGGGCAACAGGAATAAAGAAGGAAAGGCCATTCTAGACTTCTGTAAGGCACTGATTGATAGCAGTCAACACATAGTTCAGAAAGAGAGACAGTCACAAGATCACATACAAGAGTAGCCAACATGCAACTCAAGTAGACTTCCTCCTAATAAGGTAGTAAGGGTGGTAGGCTAGAATCAATGATTGTAAAGTTATCCCCAGTGAAACAGTCAGACTGCAGCATAAACCACTGGTTGCCATAATCAGCTGCAAGCAATGGTCAGAGAAGGCTCTAATGTCAACAGAGACCAGGCTGAAGACCAGGACGTTGACTGGAGAGAAAGTACAACAGTTCAAGGAATTACTCAGGGCTCTAGCACCCCAAGAAAAGGAGGAAATAGGTGGAGTTGAAGAAGAACGGTAGCACCTCAAAACAGCATGTATGAGGACTGAAGAACAGATATGTGGCCAAGCCAGGTATGGAAATAAGGTACATAAGGAAAGCTGGTGGTGGAATGCAGAAGTCCAGGAAGTCATCAGAAGAAAGAATGCCTGCAAGAAAAAGTGGGAGATAGAAAAGATTGACCAGGTTAGGAAGGAATACAAGTTGGATAACAAAGAAGCTAAGAAAGGAGTTGCAATAGTAAAGAACAGGGCATCAGAGGCACTCTACCAGCTTATGGAAAGTGACTCAGTAGGTGGTACAAAGAAACTATATCAATTTGCAAGGCAAAGATAGATAGATAAAGAAGATAGTCAGACACCCTTCATAAGGGATGCCAGCAACAACCTGCTCACCAGTCCACAGGACATCAAAGGCAGATGGAAGGAGTATTTTCAGCAGCTTCTGAATGAAGTAAACCTCACAGAAGCTGTACTGCCACAGACACAGCCTATTGAAGACAGAAGAAGTGGAGCCCTTCCTAAAAGAAGTAAGAATAGCACTAAGGAAAATGAAGTCAGGGAAAGCAGTAGGTTAGATGAGATCACAGCAGATATGGTAAATATGCTGGGTGAGACAGGGGAGAAATGGTTCCTGAGGGAACTCATTGCAGTGGGGAAAGAAAATCATATCCCAGATGACTGGAGAATAAGCATACTCATACCAGTGTACAAGAACAAAGGGGACATCCACAACTGTGAGCAGTACAGAGGCATCAAACTCCTTTCACATTGCATGAAAGTTCTGGAGACGGTGATTGATAAATGGATACGCAGTGTAGTAGAAAGTAAGATGGAATCAGTTTGGATTCAGATCAGGATGCAGCACAACTGACACAATGTTTGCAGTGAGACAAATAGTTGAGAAGAAGCTAGAGATGAGAAAAGAGTCCAAATGAGTATTCCTAGACCTGGAGAAAGCATATGACAAGGTCCCAAGGAAGCTGATTTGGGCAGTACTGCTGTGGTTCAAAGTCCAAGAAACATTGGTAGAATTAGTGCAAGCTATGTACAATGATTAGTGACCCAAGTAGGAACAGGTTCGGTCTTACAGAGGGGTTTCTAGTGGGAGTGGGCATCCATCAGAGTTCAACTTTGAGCCTACTGCTGTTCTACTGGTGATGGACTATATTAGCAAACAGGTTGGAGGGGACAAAGCAACAAATCTGCTGTATGGAGACAATGTGGAATTACATGCAAACTCTAAGCAAGAACTTCAGCAAAGGATAGGGGAATGTAATGCAAAACTGTAGGCACATGGGATGAAACTAGACACAAATAAGACAGTGGTAATGGCAGCAAATTGGGGGAAATAAGAAGATGAAAATTAAGATAGAAGGGAAGATAGTGGAACAAGTTAATAGCTTCAAGTATCTGGGAGGGGTGGTTGAGAAGAAGGGAAATCTGAGTGAAGAGGTCAAAGCTAGAATCAGAGGGGTTGCAGCCAACTGGCAAACTTCCAAAAAGTCTCAGGTGTAGTGAATGACAAAAGAATGCCAAAGAAGCTGAAAAGTAAGGTTTACAAGGCAGTGGTGTGACCAGTACTACTGTATGGTACAGAAACCTGGGCATTAAAGGCAGAGCAGGTGAGGAAGCTAGAAGTGATGGAAATGTAGTGCCTGAGAAAGGTGGTAGAATGCACACTGGAGGACAGACGAAGAAATGAGGACATAAGAGCAGAAGCCAAAGTAGCTCCAGTTGCATAAAAGATCAAAGAGAACAGATTGTGGTGGTTCAGACATGTGCAGAAAAGCAGAAGATAATCTGGTGAAGAAAGTTTGGGACAGACAGGAAGAAGGAAAGAGGAAACAAGGACATCCAGCAAAGAGGTGGATGGATTGTGTGAGCAAAGATCTGCGACAGTCAGGAATGAGTGTTGAAGAAGGCAGGAGCATGGCATTTAAATTGAGAGAGAGATGGTGATATTTAACACAATAACCCCAATCCCATGCAGAAAAATGGGAAAAGGGGGTCAACAAAATTAAGCAACTAGTCATAAATTCCTTCATAATACTCTGGAGAGCTGGCTGGCTCATGGATAGGACCCACAAGATGCTAGGATCAGCGAGACAACCTCCACAAAGTGTTCAATCAACAGTGGAGTCCCTCAGAGGTCTGTGCTGGGCCTGCTCCTCTTTGGTATCTACTTCTCAGAGGTCAAAGCCAATGTCAAAAGCCTCTGGCTGACCAAGTTCACAGATGATTGCAAACTGAAGCAGTCATTGAATCCCCCCAAGAGCAGAAGGTCTAACATAGACAAACACTTGGTGCCAAACCCATGGCTTAAAACTCAATGCCAAGAAATGCATTATAGTACCTTTTGGGAAGTCAGCAACTCTGGGTAGTTACATCATCAGTAAAGTACTCCATAAAAGTTGATTCACTCGTTAGGGGTCTGGGAACCCATGTAGATAGCAACCTAGACTTTGACCAACATGTACTCAAGGTAGTAAGAAAATCATTTTATGCTGCTCAATTTATAAGTAATGACATGAACTCTAGGTCCAGAGAGGTTATCTTACCACTGTACTCATCCCTTATCAGACCCATCATAGAGTATAATGCCCTTTTTGGTATGTACCTGACCAGACACAAATGGAATGTCCACAAAAGTTCCTTACAAAAATAATACAGGCAGTAAACACAGTGTCCTACTCTGATCACCACAAAGCCCTGTCTCTTCACTTGTATCCTACAGATTATTATAGGTCCATAGGTTGGTACTAGGCTATTGGCCCTAGGGCCTATACAAGCCTAGCCATATCAATTCCCTGGCTATTTCTTCCCACAATATTTACTTCCCTGGACCCCTGTCTAGCAGGGCGACTGATGTGATCCCCGGGGTGAATTTCCTATCTCCCAACCAATCGTCAAGGTTACTTTTGAAGAGGGCCAAAGAGGCGCTCTGCTTGACATGTATGGGCAGTCTGTTCCAGAGTCTAGGGAGTCTCTGGGACAAGAACCTATCCCTCCAGCATGTTTTGTTTATTGTGATGACAATGTTTAGATCCCTGGACTGTGTGGCTCTGAGGGATTGGGAGTTCTTTAAGTGTAGCATGTCCAAGAGCTCTGGGTTTGACATGGCCTTGTATGTTAAGCAGAGATTGCCTCTGAGTGGACGATATGTGACAGAGTATAGCTGGGAGTTTTTTTAGACAGTCAGCATAGGGCATCTGCTTTAGGCCTGTGATTGTTTTAGTGAGGTATTTCTGTGGCCTTTCCAGTTGTTGCAGATGTCTTGAGAGGTACATACCAAATGGGGCGTTGTATTCTATAATGGGTCTAATGAGGGATGAGTACAGTGGGACAATGACCTCCTTTTTTCTGGATGAAAAGCCCTTCGTGATGAGGTGTGCCACATAGAAGGATTTCCTGACTGTTGTGCAGATGTGGTTATCGAAAGTGAGACCACTGTCCACCTGTGTCCCTAAGTCTCTTATCACACTTTTGGTGTTTAGTGTACTGCCACCTATGTGGTAATTCACGGGTACATGTTTTTTCCCAAAGAGAAATTGAGAGGTGATCTTTGCATGGCATGCGAGGCATTCCTGGACTCTGTTTTGATGAATCTTTTGCACGTCCAAAAAACGAACAGCATCAGAACTACTAGATCAAAAGGCCTAAATGTTGCTTGTAATATAAATAAGGAATGTTGGAGGACAGATATGTTTCTCAGATAATGTGAAAAGGCTTCCCATCCATGTTAAGCAGAGCTCCTCCCTAACCCTATTTAAGCATAACTTGAACCAATGGATGGGTAATCAGACATTTACCCCTAGTCTGGCACCTATCTCTCTGATGGACAGATGTGGTCAGTAAATCAGACCCTATATAAATCACATTTGTGGGTCACATTTGCATTGCACAACTAGGCTTATA
>NC_056746.1:16847124-16962124 GCF_019279795.1 Protopterus annectens
CACTTTACAGAGTGGTATGTCTTGGGTAAACCATGTAAGTTTAGTACAAGAAACACAACTCAATTTCGGTTTCCTCCGCTTTTCCCTATTTCCTTCTGGAACATCTCACTTCTTAATGAACTGCATTTGCCAAGAACACAGAATAGTGTTGAGGCTTGGCATCACCATTTCAAATGCATGATTGGCAAGCATGTTTCTGATATTGATAGTTTGATGTCTACCATTGCAAGGGAACAAAACAGAGTTGATGAACTACATTTACGTATGTGTACAGCTTGCCCTCTTCTCCAAAAAATATGAGCCTTACTAAAACAGCAATTTCAGTTTCAAACGATATTTAATCACAAGGATGCATATAGCAGCACAGAATTTGTTAAAGTTATCTCTCATTTACTTCGCATGTAATTCTCTTCACGTATTTCACTTGTATATAATGTGCAGCACACAAAATCATATTGGACATGTTTTTTAAGTTATTAATAGTTGTCAGAGCTGAAAATGGAGAGCTTCCTGTTATGTTTTCTGTTATATCACTCAGGATTAGGGGTATCATATTCGCTTTTGTACTTTTCGTTGAAGTGCAACTCCGCCAAATGAGTTTTCGTACAAGTGATCCTTCGTACAAGTGGGCTTCCGTTTTCATTTTTGATTTAGTTTTTGTTGTAGAGAAGTAGATATATATATATATATATATATATATATATATATATATATATATATATATATATATATATATATATATATATATATATATATATATATATATATATATATACTTATGTAAATGATTACCATTAGACTGGTCAGTAACTTGTGACTAAGATCAACATGTGTATGGTTAACCAATATTGGTTGACAGTTATATGGGAAAGGATGATCCCCAGGAAAGGAGAATATACCCCTTCCTAGGGATCTTGCAATCTCAGAGTTAGTGTATATCATTAGTAGGGGTTGTGGGGTATACAGGGGCCTCTCCCCCAGTCAAAACATGCGCAGAAGGTGTCAACAGTTTCCAGTTTTACTTTATGGTGTCAGCGTTAAGCACATTGACTTAATGCTGAATCAGCTATTCCCATTAGATCCACATCTTTACTACCATATATGTTTTTGGCTTTAGCTACTGCTACAAGTAGCAAAAGTATGAATGAGCTGTGAGTTATAAAAGTTTGCCAGAACTAAACAGGACAGATAATATACCTTTGTAGTATACTTTAATTAAGCATCAGGAAAACATTAAACTTGCTGTACAATTAGGGAAAAGTGAAATACATTTTTTTAAAACATCTAGTTTTATGGTTAGTTTCATAGTTCATGGGAGCACTCACTATCAACCAAACTGGACATTTAGAATGCAGAGATTAGATCAAAGGTTCCATGCATGTATGAAGTGATTCCTTAAAAGCATGCTATGTATCAATCTGCCTAATGTTTAAAAGTATCTTGTTCCATAGTATAAGCATAGGTTGTGAAATAGATTTCATCCTTGATGAAGTTCTGCACTTGTTTATCGTGAATGTGAACCTGCCTCACAGAGTATTAGTTTGGATAATGTTGATATTCTTTAATGCCTTGAATTCATCATGAAGGACTCGATATGGCAGACACCTCTTTCTACTCAAATATCTGTCACTTACTGAATATAATTCAAGTCATTCTAATCGTGTACTACAAGTGAATCACTTGGATGCTGTAATTTCTTTAAATAATTTCCTCTGAACACTTTACGGTATTAAGTCCCACTTACTATAACAGCAAAACAAAATGTTATATCCCAGTACTGGTGCTGTATAGGGCATAAAGAGCTTCACAAAGGTTAAATGGACCCTCGCTGTAAAATGATTAAGCATTAATTGTGTTGTCCTCAAGATTTTAATTTTCACTGATTGTGCATCTAAACTTCTAATGTAAATGGGAATTGCCAGGTAAAGCTGTTTTCTGTCTGTTTTGGATTTCTTGGTTTATTGTTCACATACTTAATGTTTTTTGTCCTTTGCTCTTGTTTTACTACTTGCTTTTTGTTTGTTTTTTTCTTTAAATTTGTTTCTTCTTGGTGTTAAAAGTTCTGTGTTAGGGGCAGTTCACAAACATTTTAGTTGCACTCCTTGACTGCAAAGGGATTAAGAGTATCCTTTATACTGAGCTGCTACAGACCATACACTCTTGGGTCTACAAACCAAGAATAAGGGAAGTAGAAAAACAAGAGAGGAAGCTGCGAAAGACTTGGGGAGTGGCCTACATTTCTGATACATGTCTAGACCTTCTCAATACAGAAAGTGTGGCATTTGGTATGTGTGATAGCCATGTGATGCCAAGAAGGGCAGAAGACATGCTTTTTCAGCCATTGTAGAAGAAGTAGAATCAGATTTGTAGTATCTACCTCTGATCGGTTGGTTTCTGCCTCAGTGGGAGCCATTACTGCTTAAATTCCATACTGGCTCACTGCTCCTTCACTCTTCAGCATATCTGGACCAAAAAATAGACAAACGTGAGGGAAAAAAGACATGTTAAAACACCCAGAAAGACCAGAGAAGTGATCTAAATTCATGATATACATCATCTACTCAAGCAGCATAGAATGTGGTGTTTCTGCCTCTTGTCAGAAAGGGCAGAAACACTTTCTTTCCTTGGCATTGTGGAGAAGTAATAGTTTTCAAAGTGCCTACAACTGTTACTTTATTTTGTTTTGTTTAACATTTGTTTACCAGGAAAGTCCAAATAGAACAAAACCCATTTTCTCAGAGTCCCAGGGAGAAAAATGGCGCACGTCCTTGGAATGTAGGAGGAAACCGGAGCACCCAGAGGAAACTCAGGCAAACACAGGGAGGACATGCAGACTCTGCACAGAAGGTACCCCAGCCAAGAATCAAACCAGAGAACCTCTTGCTCTGAGGAGATAATGCTAACCGCTGCATCACTGTGCCATTATTGTTTTTTGTCTCATGAGATCAGCTGCTGATTAAATTTTGGACAATTGTCCCATCCTCCTGGAACTGTAACTAAGCAGGGTAAAAGTAGCAGCTGACTTCTGCACAAGCAGTTAGGGGCATGATCCACAGGTGCCAATGGGGTGTGAGTTAAGTACTAATATTCATTTGATAAAGCCATGATGATATTGCCCCGTGGCTTCATAAATGAATGCCAATACTGTATTTGTGGTTGTGGTTGTAAGTGAAACAGCTAAAAGTAGTAATAACTGTATATCTATAGCAAGGTACATGCCACAGTTATTAAAATTGTAGCAAGCAGTCTGTTATAGTTATGAAGGACTTTTTAATTATTATTATTTGGTCCCCCATTTTAGATTGAGGGACACCCCAGGGCACCAGATGATCTGGCTATGGCTCTTCATCCTCTGCAATGTGCTGTGAACCATGTGCTCCACACCCCTACACCACCCACCATCTAATACCACAACCCACCCAACATAATCATGTCAATACCAAACACATTTCTAATCCTTACCTGCACTTTTCTTTCCTACATTACATCCTACCATTGTAATACAGTCATAAACCCTAACCACTTTCAATCCACACTCACATCAACCCCCCCCCTCAAACATCCATTACATGATTTCACCAAACCACAAAATGTCTCCTCCCAGCACATCCTCTAAAGTATCAGACTCCCTACCCTTATCAACACAAACTATCCATACAATATAAAACATTTTTCAACACATATATCAAACATATACTCAGCACGCTCTCCAAACTCATTCTCAGTGGAGATGTGTACCCCAACCCTGGCCCCGAACTCACCAACCCACCCACAAACCCCCCACCAATAAACCCCACCACCCTAATCACTAACAACAGAAAACCTAATGACCTCCTTATAATGTCTCTCAACAGTAGAAGTATCTGTAATAAAGTCCAAGACCTCCAAGCCCACATAAACCTGTACTTCCCTGACATCCTTCTCCTAACAGAAACGTGGCTCAAACCTCACATCAAAAATGAGGAAATACTTCCATAGGTAGGTAGGTACTAGGCTATCGGCCCTGGGGCCTATACAAGCCCAGCCAAAAAGGTACCCTGGCTTTTACCACCCAAGAAAATTATTTTCCTGTGCCACTGTCAAGCAGGGCCACAGAGGTGAACCCCGGGGTGAATTTCCTATTTCCCATCCAATCATCAAGATTTTCTTGAAGAGTACTAACGAGGAGCTTTGTATAACATCCTCTGCAAAGACAAACTATCCAGGAAAGGAGGTGGTGTGGCACTAATGTACAAACACCACCTTAATATACAAATTCTCACCAAATCAGACCCCCAGTTTGACAAGGAAGAAATCCTATACACCTCCATCAAAATAAACCCTAAGAAAACAGTCAACATTATAGGGTGCTACTTCCCACCAGGCCAAAATATTCCTCCCTTAGAAAACCTCCTACTTTGGTCACATCTCTCCCTATCCCAAGAAACTGTCATCCCTGGAGATTTTAACATCGATTGGCTATCCTGTAATAGCAAACACCCAGCACTCCACCTAAATCTTCATGGTTTCTCACAGCTAATACAATCCCCCACCAGGATAAATAAAAACCCTAAAAATCACACCACTCTTGACTGGATCTTAGTAAACAAAAACCCTAACTCTTACCTGTCATGCTTTCTACCTGACTCCCTCAGTGACCATTCCCCTACTTTCCTACTATGACACCACATAGAATATAGCAAATCCATTATCTACAGGTCTGTCCACAGTAAAACAAATTTTAACCCCAACTCCTTTATCTCCTCCCTTCAAAAAATTAACTGGGCATCTCTAAAGTAGATCCACCTAGATGAAGCAGTTCATTTCTTTAATAGTACTTTCCTCAACATCCTTAACACCCATGCTCCCAAAGAAAAAACAAAATCATTACAAAAAACTCCCCCTGGCTACAAAAAAAGACCTTGGGCCTTATGAAAGCCAGGGATAAAACATGGGAATGCTGGCGCAAAACCAAAAACCCCTCAGATAGACAACTCTTCCTTGAACTGCGAAATAAGGTCAAAAAGCAAATAAAATCAGACAACCCCTTTTTCTATCAGACATCCCTAAACTCTTCCCATAACAACCCCAAGCAATTCTGGTCCACTATTAACTCTATTTTCTCTCCAGGAAAAGTAAACAACCCCCTACCAACCACCCCTCTCTCCACCAATGCATAGCTGACTCCTTCAATACACATTTCACAGAAACCGTACTATCCCTAACCAAAAAACACTTCCCTACATCTACTTCCCCCACTGCCAACCAAAATCCACTCTTCTCTGCCTTCATCCTCTCTACAGTACCCACCTCCTGCATAAGAAAACTCCTAACTAAACTAAAACCCACGGGACTTGCAGCCGACAACCTGCCCGCTGAATACCTGAAAATAGCAGCTGATGTCCTAGCCTATCCAATCTCCATATTAATAAACCACTCCATATCTGAATCCTATGTACCCACACTATGAAAAATATCCCACATCATTCCCCTGCACAAAGGTGGCCCCTCCACTGACCTCTCAAACTACCGCCCCATTGCCATCCTGTCCCCTCTCTCCAAGATACACGAAAAATGCATCAACTCATAGGTCTCCAAATATCTCCTAAACAACAACCTCCTCATCAATACCTAGCACGGTTTCAGACCACACCACAGTACGACCACAGCTCTGATCTCTTTCACAAAAATTATCCTTCAGCACAAAAACAATGGCCTCCTCTCCTCCGCCATATTTCTCGATCTATCTAAGGCCTTTGACATTGTCTCTCACAACATACTACTCTCTACTCTTTCAAACCTTTCCTTCTCCACTTCAGCCATAAACTAGTTCCATAGCTACCTACATGGCTGCCAGTAATCAGTTGTCTGGGACAATAATACATCCCCTTCCCTCCCTGTTACCCTCTGAGTTCCCCAAGGCTCCATCCTTGGCCCCTTTCTCATTTCCCTTTTCACTAACAACCTACACACTGACACCAAACATGCCTCCCTCATACAGTATGCCGATGACTCCACCCTCATCTGCTCAGGTCAAACACTAACAGAACTCCAACTAATCACACAAGAATCCTTTTCCTCCATTGAAAGCTGGCTATCTAATGCTCATCTCTTCCTCAACCCAAAAAAGACCAAACTCCTCATATTCCAACCCACCAAAACCACCGTAAACACCTCTCATTTCAATATCCAAGCCAAGGATAATACCTCCATATCACCAACTGCCCACACCAAACTACTTGGCGTACAGATAGACAACAACCTCAAATTTAACACCCACATATCTCAAACAATAAAAAAAGTTCACCAAAAACTGGGTGCCCTATACAGAAACCACCAATACCTCACCAAACCAGCTAGGATTTCTATTGTCAATTCCAAGCTTATATCCACCCTACTCTATGCATCACCCATACTTACAACCTTAGACAATCTGACCTAAACAAACGCGAAGTCTGCTACAATAAAATCGCAAAATTTGCCACCTGTGCCACATACCGCAACCACCACTGTGTCTCTCTTAGGGACCTAGACTGGCTTGAGTTCCCTCAGTTCCTTCACCTAAACCAACTCACCTTTGCTCATAAACTTGTTAACCACCCTCTCAATATCCCAGCTCTTCACACACTTCTCCAGCCCCACCAGTCCTCCGGACTCCTACGCTCCTGCAATAAAAATCTGCCCCAAGTCACCAAAGCCAAAAATTCTGCAGGGGAAACACTGTTCTCCTGTGCCATATCCAAGCCTTGGAACAACCTACTAACTAACATTACTACCCTCCCTAGCCATCTTTTCAAGTCTCCTCTTGAATCGCATCTAAAAGCTCACTGGCTCTGTCCTTGCCAAAACCCCAACTAAATCCAGGTCTTACCAACAAAGTTTTCATTTCTTCTTTGATCATAACTCTGGTGTCAGATAAAGTGTCTTCTAGGTGTTCTTTTACCTAGTATTCTTGTATTCTGTTCTGTATATGCATATACTTAAACCTTAACAAATATTCCATTGTATTTGTCATGCTAAAACCTTTTATCACTGTAAAATGATACTGTGTAAGCTGTATACCGTGTTATCTATATGTAACTTTCTGTGGAGCTTTTCTCCTCGGGCCTCTGCAGAAAAAGGACTTGTGTCCAGTCAGACTTTCCCGGTAAACAAATGTAAATAATAAATAAATAAATAAGAAATAATAAGAAGAGAGGAGAGAGCAGAAGCCTGCTACAAGATTTCTGGAAGACCTGGAGGTGACCTACAATTGTGGTACATATTATGGCCTACTCAACTCAGACAACTTGAAATTTGATGTTTTTAATTGTCTCTTGTGAGAGAAGGGGTAGATGAAATTCTTACTCAGCAATTTCAGAAAAGGGTCATCTCAGTAAGACCCATTACTGCTTAAATTCCAGATTGTTGAACCATCCTCTGTTCTTTTTATTGTACTGCAGAATATGCAGCCCGGCACATCCACACTAAGAAGAGAGCAGTAAAAAAGAAAACTGGCCTAATATAAGATCCTTGAAAGATGTGGAAAGTGGCCTACAGCTGTAGCACACATCTAGACCTATACAACTCAAGCAGTATTTTTTTTTTAAACAAGAGCCATCTTTATTAAATTATGTATGACACAGGCAATCTTACATTTATATAAATGACAATAAGCCATACCGACACAATCTCAGTTGCAAGCATTATACATTACTAGCCATGCCAACACAACTGTAGCTGTAAACATTATACATCAGTTATAATATATCCAGTCATTGTAAGGCAATGATTATATAGCTCATTCATTTCCTGCATTCTTTTAAACCTCGTCCCTCCTCTGCATGTATTGATCCCACACGCCCCATTTTTCCTATGTAATTTGCTCCTACCCTTTTCTAAAGATCCCAGTTCCAGTTGTTTTATCTCTGTTACTATCATCGCTATTTCTAGTAAAGTTGGTTTAGACTTTGATTTCCATTTTCTAATAATTACTTTTTTTGGCAGCCACCATAATTAGGCTCAACAAGGCCTTACTATGTCTAGGCAATTCCGATTCTCTATCATAGCTCAAAAAATCATTTCCTTAGTTACACCAGTTAGCTCACCCATAGGTTTCTGACTTTTGTGAATGGAAGGGTAAAACACATTATTTCCCAGCCATTGTTTAGAAGGGCAGATGTTCTTCATATTGATCACTGCTGCAACAGCATTAGCTATATGGGTCATATCCTGCAAGGGGATATCAGTCAGCCAGCTTCCAAAGCTTCAGGGCACCTTTCATGCACCCAAACCATCAAGCAGCTCAAGTCGAGGTCCTTTAGAGCTTTATTGACACTGAAGAATACAATCCTTTGAGGCGTTTGAGGACTGACAGTCAACTTGTGCTTTCCTTATTTGGGCAGATAAGCTCCCTTTGTTTTGACAAAAACTTTCATTTTCTTATTTTTTACTGATGTTTTATTACTTTCCTCTTCAGGAAAGTTATTTTAAAGCTAGGAGTGCTGTGTTTTAATGGATTGTCTCGAGACTGCAACACACTTTTAAATGGAGCATTCATTGTTTCTGTCAGTTTAAAAGTAGTGTTATCTAACTGATAAACTACTTTCTGTGGATGAATTGTATTTATTTTAAGGTTGTGGGGCTGCCATACTGTTTTAACGTGCTTTTACTGTGATTTCTCTGTTTTTTAATTAACTTTTGTGGACTGGTTGTTTTTTTGGCATTGTTGCTTGTTTTCAGAAAGATATAGGTACCATTTTTGTCTTGACCACGGAACAGGTTTCTTTGGATAGGAATAGTTTATTGGGACTGGCTCAGGATTTGATTCAGTCTATTGACCCTTCTTATAAAGTAGTTTCTGGTAAAAGAAGGATGCTTCCTTTCCTGAAGAGATTCAAGATTCTGAATCTGAACAGGAAGATAAAGGGACAGTCAGGACTTTGTTCTTAGATTTCTGATTCAGACTCAGAGGCGAGCTCACTTTCTAATTCTTCCTGTGGAGGTTTTTCTTTCTCTGGGACTATTGATACAATGTCCCAATGTTTTCAATGGGAGAACACAGAGGTTTCTCAGTCCCTCAAAAAATACTGAGTTGTTACAGAAGGATTTTTCCAGACCCTGCACCCATTCCTCCTGTCTTCTTTGCTTTACAGGATGTGCGTCTAACTGCCTGCAGTTTTCCTGATAGAACAGCCAGCTGTCCTTGGAAAGGCAGATAGCATGTATAAAGTTCCTTAGTCTTTTAAATTTTTATACACTATTCCCAAGCCCAGCAACTATAGCCTTAGTTGACTCCTGTGCTATTAAGCACTTAGTTAATTTCAATCCTACTCTTTCTAATAAGGATGGGAACATTATTGATAGTTTTGGGAAAAAGTGTGTACTTCTGCAACTTCGAATTTCAGAATTTTAAATTATCAGGTACATATTTTAAAGTTTATTCTGACATATTGTGACAGTATGAGGAATGTTTTACCTACAGTTTCTTCTTGTGAAGACAAATCTGCTTTAAACAACTTTGTTTTTTCTATTGCACAGGTCACTACTTATTGTTTGCAGTGTATATATGACTCTCTTAATACTTCTTCCAGGGCTATGTCCACTGGTATGTTTTTAAGGAGGTTTGCTTGCCTGCATTCGCAAACCTTTCAGATGATGTTAAAAATGAGATTATAAATTCTCCCTTGGTTAGAAATGTATTGTTTGGCCCCTCTGCTGCAGAGATGATCAAAACGTGTGATGAAAGGGACAAGTTGGTCCAGTGAATCTCTAAGATTTTTCAGCCCTTCTTTTCCAAATTGTCCAAGGGATTTTCTTTTTCATCATCCAATTTCAGCAAAAAAGAGACTAAACAGTCTCAGCATAATGCAGATAAACAGACATTTAAGAAGTGGCAAGAATGTTCCAAAAAGAAGTGTCAGATCTCCCAAAACCAGCGACACTCCAACAAGTCTGACTGACTACTCAAAAGACCTTGTGACTTCCTCCTTCCCTAGCCCTCTTTCTCTTCCAGGAAGTCTGAATCTCCATTTTTCTTTTTAGCAGCAGATTGTTTCAGACAAATGTGTTTTGAAAATAATCCATCAAGGTTACAGTTGGCAGTGGGAGGAAAATCCTCCCTTCCAGGGGGTCATTCCTCATCCTGCAGATCAGGTTGTTTTATTTCCAACTGTTTTTCATCACATGCTGTCCCACGGAGTTTTAGAACTAATTCCTCCTTCTGAGGTGGGTAAGGGTTTTTATTCAAAGGTGTTCTTAGTCCCAAAGAAAGAAATCACTTGGAGATCAGTTCTGGATCTTTCTTTCCTAAACCTGTTTGTGATAGTACTCAATTTCAAAATGATGTCACTTCCCAACCTGTTGTCTCCTCTTCCTCTTTCAAGTTTCCTGGTAACGCTAGACTTAAAAGCTGCTTATCATCACATCCATATTCATCTAGGCTTAAGGCGTTTCTTAACATTTTATGTGTCTGGATTACATTATCAATTCTCTGCCTTACCCTTTGGACTATCCACTACACCGACAGTGTTCACAAAATGTCTAGCTCCAGTTATTGCTCATTGCGGCCTACAGTGTATCCACATTTTTCCATATTTAGATGACTTACATACCTTTGCAGAGTCCTTCAGAATGTCAGGAATCTCTCTTGGGTGAGATATCTCTTGCACAAGCTGGGATTCCAAGAGATCATTCAAAAGTCTTACTTGACTCCATCACACAGGATTGTGCTCTGGGAATGTCAACTAGACACCTCAGTTTAAGGAGCTTTTCTTCCACTGGAGAAAATGGATATTTATTTAGGTCTATTTCCAAGGTTTTCCACTCAGACTTCAGTCACTTTGATGTAATACCTCAGGATTTTGGGCCTTATGGCATCTATGATTCTCATGACACTCCTGGCAAGACTTCACATGAGAAAGATGCAGTGGTATCTGAAATCTCTTTGGTCCCAATATCGACACCCTTTATCTTTTCAGATCCCAGTACTGTCAAAACAGAAATCACTTAGTGGAGAAAACAGATATCCTTAAATCAAGGTCTTGCCTTTTCCCTCCCTGCTCCAAAGCAGTCAGTCACCACAGATGCTTCAGACTTTGCTTGGAGAGCAGTTTCAAGAGAGATAAAAGTGAAGTGGGTGTGGGACACCAACAACAGATATAAATATCAAGGAGATGCTTGCCCTGATCAAGACACTCAATTCCCTGAACCATCTTTTGTCCCTGAGACCTCTTCAAGTGGTTACAGACAATACCAGAGTGGTGTGTTATGTTACCAAGCAAGGGGGGGGACCAGATCATACCCTCTTTGGAGACTAGCCATGTTGGCTTGGGATATAGCTTCACAGCACAATCTCACTCTCTAGGCATCCTACATTTTTTCAGAGCAAAATTGTGTGGCAGACAAGCTGAGCAGGACCAGGGTAGGCTCTCACGAATGAAAACTAAATCTAGAGGTGTCTTCCAAGATTTAATCCATCTGTGGGGAGTTAAAGAAGTAGACTTCTTTGTGTCCTCTCTGAACAATCAGCATTAAACTTTATACAATGTCACCACTTTTAGTAATTTTGTAAATGTAGGTGCCTCAGACATTGGCCTTGATTATTAACAAGTATATTCTGTGAAACATAGGTACAGATAACATAGTTAAACTAGCATGCTTGAAAGGGGTAAGAAAAAATATACAAGTACAGTTTTGAGACTGTTTTAGCTAACTATGACTAAACAAACTTCCCAAATTAACAAGATTTCTTCTTTGTGTGATCTGTTATACATTTATAAGAAGGGGAGTATTTCTGATATTTTTTGGACAAAAATTAGGATCTGAACAGGTAAACAAAGAAAAGCTAACTTATCATAAGGACATCAAAGTATGCAGAGTATCTTATGTTTATAATAATGATCAAGTAAATTAGTAAGTTAAATTAAGCTAATTACAAGATTTAATGCTTGATATCTGGATAACTAGCCATCTCTAATCTGATACATATAAAACTAGACACCTTGTCCTACACAGTAAACTCAAGACTGTTAAAGGAAATGTTTTAAGGAACACATCAACTTAGTTTATCAAGGAATTTCAGTACTAAAGTAGTTAATAGCAGTTGTATGGAAAGCTTCATTCTTGAATAGGAAGATATTTGATATGCATCAGTAATTCAAGGAACATTTTTAAAAGGGTAGAAGTATTACCATCTGTAAATTGTCTACTATCATAACCAAAACATTTTATCTATGTGCATATGTGCACTCTCACAAAGAAAGCTACTTTTAGTGGAAGTACAAGGACTATTGATAATTAGATTGTGTGATACAAAAATTTGCCTCCAGGTTATTCTGCATTTTTACTCATGGGTTCACTAATGTGTTATAATGAGTTTTCAAATCTTTCGAGGGGAAATGACAGGGAAGTTGATTTCATTTAGATGGCATGAGAAAGAAGTTAGAAGAAGTTAGGGAAATGAGGGACATGACTGCAAATGATAAAGAAATGCAGATGAGCATATCATTAAAAGTACAGACGTATATGCCTTCAATTGCTTTGAATGAGGCATGCATTAGGCTTAGCTCCTTCTGGGTTTACATCATGAGATTAGATCTGCTTAAGAGTACACATACTGCTATGGAGTCTAGTACTTCAATAATGTTTGGTCTAGGAATAAGAGAGTACTTCTTTTTCTGACCATCTGATATGACTTTTACATGCCAGGTCTATGAATTTTAGTACTCAGAAATTGAGAAGATGAACACTGGACTAGCTAGTAATAGATTATACACATGACAAGCAAATAAATAAATAGCCGCATGTGCAAACCATAACATTTCAACACTTTTTGTTTGAAACACAGCAATTAAGAGCTAATAATCAAAAAGATTAGATGATTATTACTATTAAAGATGATGAAAAACAGGCTAGTTGCTCAGCATAATGCAGCCGAGGTTATCCAAGTGCAACTAACTCTGGGCAAAACTGCAATCCAAATTGTAGCTTGCTACAAATCACCCACCATGCCCCAGGATTCCCACTCCTCTTTTCTTGATGTACTGGAAAATATTAGGGTTCAACCAAACACCCTAATAATGGGTGATTTCAACTACCCCACCACTAACTGGGAAAACTACTCATGTACCAACTCCTTCGCTCAACGCTTTCTGGAATTCATAAACTCCATTGCCCCGGATCAACTTATCCACACCCTCACCGGGGGCAACAATATCATAGATCTAGTCATTACCAACATGAGTGACCGATTGAAGTCCGCGCCTCATTGGTCTGATCCGACCATAAGCTAATTAACCTAGATATCCACCTCCTGCCCCCACCCCCCATTAAGGAAACCATGGTAAAAAAATTTTCCAAAGCCAACTTCATGCTTCTTATGACAGAAGTGGTGAACTTCATGACACCCGTGCAGATAGACAATACAGTTACAACTACTGAATCCTACACAATTGCACTTTATAAGCGCTTACATGAGTGCATGGATCGTGCTATCCCAAACAGAACCAAGATGCTATCCTCCAAAAAAAGGAAGTCAATCTGGTGGTCCCATACCATAAACAAACTGTACAACAAAAGGAAGAAACTGTTGCAAAAGAGAGTAAAATCCCACAAGTGGAGGAGCTATCTGGTCAACCTCAGTAAGATGTTGCGATCCCTGATAAAATCCTCCAAAGCTAGTTACGAAAACAAAATCGCCACTGATTCTAAAGACAACCACAAAGCATTCTATAGCTATGTCGAGAATCTTAATGGCAACACTCAGATCTGCTCTGAGTTACAGCACAATGGCACTAAATATACAGACCCAACTGATATTGCCAACATCCTGGCAGATAGGTTCAGTGCTAACTTTACCCCCCTCTCACCCCCTAAAGAGCCCATCTCTATACCAGAAGAATGCAAAGTTCCTGTAATCACGGCTGCACAGGTAAAAACCACACTCTCCAAAGCCAAGAATACAGCATCCATGGGACCAGACAACATCCCAGGCTGTATTCTACACGAACTACAGAATGAACTGGCACCCCACCTAAGTACCATGTTCAATCATAGCCTCACCTTAGGCTTTGTGCCTGCTGAATGGTGCACAGCAACGGTTATCCCACTCCACAAAGGGGGAGCCACCACAGACCCCGGGAACTACTGCCCCATTAGCCTGAAGAGCCTGGTCTGCAAGGCCATGGAACGTATCATCATGGAACTTATAAACAAAGACATTGGTAATCTCCAAACTCTGGACCCCAACCAGTTCGGGTTTGTAAAAGGCAGATCATGTCTCCTAAACCTAATAGACTTCTTTGAAGCAGTCACCAAAGCCGTAGACAAGGGTAAGGTGGTTCACACAGCCTATCTAGATCTTGCAAAGGCTTTTGACACCATCCCCCACTCTGGAATTATAGTTAAACTCATTAAACTAGGTATAAATCCCTATGTCACAAGATGGGTTGCCAACTGGCTCACTGACAGAACCCAGACTGTGAATGTAGCAGACTCCAAATCCGACATAAGACCAGTGACATTTGGAGTACCACAAAGTTCAGTCCTGGGTCCTCTCCTGTTTGGTATCTACTTCTCTGAAGTACAGGCTAACACAGAAGGTCTTTGGCTAACGAAGTTCACAGATGACTGCAAACTAGGAGCCATAATCGAAACTCCTAACGATGTGGACATCCTACAAAAGGGCCTCACTGAGACAGATGCCTGGTGTCAAAGCCATAGCCTCAAGCTCAATGCCAAAAAGTGCACTATCATCCCTTTTGGTATAAACTTTGTACCCTTGAACTACAACATAGGCGGTAGTATACTTAACACCAAAAGTGTGATAAGAGACCTTGGGACACAGGTGGACAGTAGTCTCTCCTTTGATAATCACATCACCACAGTAATCAGGAAATCCTTCTACGTGGCACACCTCATCACAAAAGGTTTCTCATCCAGAAAAAAAGAGGTCATTGTTCCCCTCTACTCATCACTCATTAGACCCATTATAGAGTACAACGCCCCTTTTGGTATGTACCTCACAAGACATCTACAACAACTGGAAAGGCCGCAGAAATACCTCACAAAGATTATTACCAGCCTCAAACAGATGCCCTACGCAGACCGTCTCAAAAAACTTCAGCTTTACTCCGTCACATATCTCCTACTCAGAGGTGATCTCTTCCTAACATACAAAGCTGTGTCAAACTCAGAGCTGTTGGACATGCTCCACTTAAAGAAATCCCAATCCCTCTGAGCAACACGCTCTAGGGACCTAAACCTTGTCACCACAATAAACAGAACATGCCGGAGGGATAGATTCCTGTCCCAGAGACTTCCCATACTCCTGAATAAACTACCTATCTATATCAAACAAAGCTCCTCATTAGCACTCTTCAAGAAAAATCTTGATGATTGGATGGGAAATAGGAAATTCACCCCAGGGATCACCTCTGTGACTCTGCTCGACAGTGGCACAGGAAAATAATTTTCTTGGGTGGCAAAAGCCAGGGTACCTTTTTGGCTGGGCTTGTATAGGCCACAGGGCCGATAGCCTAGTACCTACCTATGAACCTATGACATCCTGCCAGCATTTTAAGATGGTTTTAGGTAACACAGCTACATTTGTCTTCTTCAAAAGGAAGATATTCTGTCCATATTTTTGAGGCATTAGGATATACATTATGAATTAATTTTTGAAGTTTGATAAGTGCAGTTAGAACAATGAGTTCTTAAAAGAATTAAAGGTGAATAGACCAAAAATAGGACCTACAGTATATTGTTCCTTTCTAGAGGTGGAAGATGGAATTTTCTTCCATTAGAGATCAGACAGTCTGAAACTATCCAAGTACTGAAAAACAAGTAGATAAATTGAACGGGGAACGTTTTCTTTTTGTCATTTCTTTTGTGGAGAGTGGCCTGTATTAATTTTGTTTGCAGACTATGGCCTAGGTTGAACACTGAGATTAGGGATGGACTGTGGGTACTACTTTCCTTTTCCTTTATTAATACATATTTTTTCACACTTTTTTTCTTTTATATATTTATATTTGATTTTTGTGTTGACTATTAATACTGTTTTTTTAACTTTAAATACTTCCCTGCCTTCCTATCTAGACTACTTGCAGAGCAAAGTAATACTTGAGCTAACCTTGTTTGTTCCTTTTCTGTGGTCTGTTTCTATTGTTTTCATTGTATCTCCTGCCTGAATGCAAATCCTTGTTGACTTTAGTGATACTTCCTCCCCATTACAGTCTTAATTTAAAGCTTCCATCACTGAACTGTAGACTGACCCTCTCTCTGGTAGAGGGCCAGTCTCTCTGTCAGGCTTTTCACATCCTTTTACCTGTACCAAGTCCTCATTTGACTGCTGTTGGAACCAGTCTTTATACTCCCTTATATTCTTTCCTCACTGTGTTCTGTGCTGGAATTGGTAATCCTTATGAAAAACTGATCACAACTCCTCTCCTGACATCTCTTTGTAACCTCCATGGCTCTGCTAGTTCCAACCTCAGCTGTCTACATGCAGTAGAACAGAATCATGGTGGCTACCTTTGTCCATTCTCCCATGTCTTACTAAATATAAGGTTCAAGACTGATTTCACCATAATCTGTTCTCCCTTCTCTCCATTGACAAGAATCTCAATCCTTTTAATTCTTGAATCTCTAACCACAAAAAACATCTTTTCTGCACTCACATTACCAGTTGTTTCATTCATTTCTTGCCCTGAACCCCTATGCTTTTAATCTGCAGTCTTTCCCCTCTAATTTCACAAGCCCCAGCCATTCTTGCTACATGTTCTGATTGACTCTCTTCCTGTATCTGATACCTTTCCAGTCACTCTTGTACTCTTCCTACAGGCCTGTGCCACTGTTTCATTTCATTCACTCTCTGCCTCTCCCCTCTGGCTGAGTGTCCTTCCCTGCCCATTTTTTTCCTCCTCCCTTTGCGATGCTGGCTCTTACATAGCCTCCTTTGTCTTTGTCTTCTTTTCATCAGGTTTTATTCCTGCCTGTTCCTGTCCTTTTGCCTTGGCTTACTTCTCCTCTGAGGGGAGCCACAAAATTCCTGGAACAATGAGAGCTTTGGGTCCTTTTTGCAGTATCTCTAACTTTCTCCCTTTATATTACTCTATGCCACACCAGTTTACCATACTGCCCAAATTACCTCTGCCTGTGCTCTTCTTTACTCTGCCCTTGACTGACCCCAACGTATTCCAACCAATTCTGATTACAGGCCTACTTTTGCCTGATGCTAATAAGAAGTGTGAGTACCTTGTACTCTCAGACTGTGCCTTACTTATGAGATTAGACCTAAAGTATCAGTGGCAGCATTAGTTCCACACTGCTGCATGAATATCTCATGACTTATCAATCATCCTCAGACTTCACTTGCTGCAGGATTATTACATGTTACTGACCTTCAAGTTAGAACCCCTCATTCTTGTACATACCCCCATACATTGTGGACAGCAGAACAATAATGGCTACAATGTGTTCCATTATACTTTTTACATAGTTTATTATATGACAATAACTTCAGACGCACACTTTGGATGACCAGTATTTCTATTACTCTCAGTGAGTCAGGGTCTTCTAAAAGTCCTCTTTTGGAATTCAGAAGGTCCCTCACTTCTCAATTTTCCAGCAGCTTTGGGGTTCCTCCTTAAAAGTACAAGACCTGTAATTATCAGTCTACAAATCCATAATGTGCATTTGCAAAAGAAATACAGTAAATCTCAAACTCTGTACCATTCCATTAAAATATATCCCCCTGTACCCCTGCTATCTATTTACTCAAACACAAAGACTGATATAATTCAAAGTAGGAGGAGCATTCTGATGTACTGTGACCTCAGACAAGGAATGCGTTCCCTATATTTGTACACTGTCTATCTTTTCCAAAGGTACATATTATTATTCTAGGATTGCTATGCCACTATACTGATATATATATATATATATATATATATATATATATATATATATATATATATATACATGGGTCTATGTTTCTTGATCTAAGTTTCAAAATCTCGAACAAGAAACATAGACACCCACTTAAGCGAAAGTGCACTTTCGCAAAAGCCAATTCAGCAAATCAGAAAAAACAAAACAAATAACTTTAAACACTATTTTGCAGGGGGGCAAGCCCCCCTGCAACCCTCCCCCATGTGGGGGGATGTGCTCCTCACCCCCCCTACTTAAACATACTAACTCTGAGATTGCACTACAGTGGGGTAAAGGATATATTTCCTTATCCCCACTGTAATGTGCCTTGCAGAATCGGCTGAATTTGATGGAGTGCACTTTCGCTTAAGTGGGTTCGATGTTCTGTTTGTTGAGAATGTGCGATTTCGACAAACAGAAGTAGACCCATATATATATGTATGTGTGTGTCTCTGTAACCTGTCATTACTGTGAAGCTTTGCTCCACTCATTATTGCCAAAGCAAGAACAGCTGACCTAGTGACCTTACGAAAGAGTACATAAGTAAAAAAGAAAACAGATGGACAAACTGACAGATTAGATAGATATAGATGTAGATGTAGAGATGGGCGGAGAGGTAGGTAGACAGATTGTTAGATGGATAGATTGTTAGATAGATTAATAGATAAATAAAAACATTGACGGATAAATAATAAGTACAAAGTGTATACATAAATAAATGCATGTATTTCTCAGTACTAAACTTTAAATGAAGGAAAATGTGTCTTTGTTCTTTTGCTCTTGTCCCTAACAGTCACACCAGAATTGCAATGGTTATTTACCAACAATTAAGCTAGGACTTACAAGCCTTCCCCCATCTCCCATTTAATGTGCATTTTCTTTTTATTTCTTAGGCAACCAAGTAAATGCTAGGGTGTACTTGCAAAGGGAAAATAGACCTGCATCTAAAAAAGGTCCTAGTCCTTTTAGACTTGAGTGGTATTTTAGTAAAATAGACAGGACCGGTATTACCCAATCAAAAATGCTCAGTAGAGGTAGGAAATGTACCAGAGAGAGGCATCTCTCTGCCTTATCAGGCAGCTAGCATCCCATTGAATCCCCAGTAAATATATAGTAGACACTGCAATAACCTGTAGACAGAAGTTCATTTCTCAGTCCTTTATTTTTGCATCCAAGCGCTACTTAGTGTTACAGTGGTATTTTACTGGTACTTAAATACCACTCTTTAGGTCTAAAAGGACTAGGACCTTTTCTGGATACAGGTCAACTTTCCCTTTGCGAGTACACCCTAGCATTTTGTTGTTCCTACGGACTTATTTTAGGCTGAAGGCTGCACTCCTAGGTCTGGGCCACCTCCATTTCATTAGGCAACCAATTAAGGGATCACTTCCAGTGTCAAAACTTTCCAGAGAGCTATTACCTTTAGGCAATGTAAAAAGCAATATACTCTTTCTTTGCATTACCCACAAAGCTCAGGCAGCATATGCCTCTTTTATTTCTCTCTCTCTCTCTGTTTCTCTCTCTCTCACACACACACACACACACACACACACACACACACACACACACACACACACACACACACGCACACACTAGAAACACTTCAACAATTATGTAATAAACTATTACAATTGAAGTCTTTAATCCCGGAAGAATATATGATATATTTGCCCTGGAAGTAAATACTGCTAAAGCAAATCACATCTTCCTCATTTTTTCTTTCTTTCTCTGTCTCTGTATGTCTGCCTGTCTGTCTGTCTGTCTCTCTCTCTCTCACTCACATTCTCATTATTGGTCCAGGTATCCCTTGGCAATGTGCATTCTCTTCTCACTACCATCACTGTCTTGTTAACAACAGACCAGTACTAGTTGTCCAGCTGCAGCCCCAGGGAGACAGTCTGTCTCCTTGCCGCACTCCGGCAGGCCTTCCATTCACTCCATAATGGCACAAAAGGACTGTATTTGTACCCTCTTACCAGTTATTTGTTACTGTTGTAGTCTTCTGAGTTTTTCTGCGTGTGGCTTAACATCCTGAATTATTCATTTACATCACTGGATCATTCGCAAAAATGCATTTTCCTGAACACCTGAATAGTAAGTAATGGCAGCTAATGGAATTAAACTCTGCGCTAGAAGATGAAGCTTGTCAACAGCTTATAGTCAATCCTCTGTGCTGACAGTTCTTTTTTTTTTTTTTTTTCTTTGTGATGTGGGTTTATTGAAGCCTGGGAGCACTTTCTGGTTGAATGACTTATCACAAAGTAGGCCAATGGTGTCTATATTACAAGATCGAATGCTAAGGTGATCGAATACCTAAACATTGAACTTGTAATATCAAACCCAAAAATGTCAAACGGCACAGGAAAACACGTCGGTCAGCCACGGGAAAAAAAATAACTTTACACCCAAACTAAGTGGGGGGTGTTGCCCCCACAACCTCCAATGTGGGGGGCTGTGCCCCCCACACCCCCTAACTAAATATACCAACTCTGAGATCACTCTACAGTAGACAAAATGGCAAAATCTGGTGAACGGCCAAGGGAAATCTTTCCCTGAGTTAAATCGGCTGTTCGCTGTTTTTCGCTTTCGATATTACAAGTTCAATGTTTAGGTGTTCGATCACATAAGCATTCGATCTTGTAATAAAGACCCAGCCAATGAAGGCTAACAGATGAAAACCCTAGACTTCAAGTCAAGCTCATTAACAATTCACAGTTTTAATATTCTTTGCTAATGTATAATTCTTTTATTTTTGACATTGGTTTGTTGTGTATCATTGCTCTGGAACTATACTGCTGGAAAAAGCTCCTCTCCTGAATCAAGGGTATGAAAGTAAGAAATTAGAACTGTCCCCACAAATGCACATGTGACAGAGTATTTTGTATTGCCATGCCATCTGTTGGAGCAGACAGAGAGCATATCTGCAAGCATAGCTGCAAGAAAAAATTGGTGGAATTTGCACTACTAAGTACAATGTACAAAAAACATCTGGTATGTGAAGAGCCTTATACCCAGTATTAACACCTCATTACTTTATTTACATTTACTTAATATTGGCTTTGAGATAGTTCCTTTCTTTGACTTTTAATAAGCTTAAAATAGCTTTATGTTAGTTGCAAAACTCTTTCACCTGGACTTGTACAGTCATAGTGCAGATACTGTATAAAACGATTTTCCACTTTAAACCACTATGAAACCACCAGTGTTGTGTGTGACAAGTTAGTGTGACCCCTTGCACAAGGCTCTCAAGACTGAGTCAGACCTCTCTGCTCTCCCTTTAACATTGGTTATAAGGTAGCACACTACTTTAGCAGTGCTACAGGTATAAACTGCATATACATTTAGGATAATGATAATAGCTCACCCCCAGGCTGTGCCAAATATGGGATGTGACACCTTTCCCAAAATGTCTGAATAGTCTTGTTTAATACAATGCCTTGCCATTGACTGAGCATTATAAGCCTATTTCATTAGTAAATGTTGATTATACAATTATTTCATATGTCATTAATAAGATGTTAGCAATACACCTAGCTAATATTTTAACTGCATATCAGTTTGGATTCTGTCAGGGAGATATAAATAAAGGGATTGTGTATAGACTATGGATGTCACTGTTCCCCTTTACTCAGCCCTCATTCGGCCAATCACTAAATATAATGCCCCCTTTGACATGTATCTGTCCAAACACATGCAACAACTGGAACACCCACAGAGATACCTTACTGATAGTATACAAGGCCTAAACATATTCTACATGGACCATCTCAAAGCCCTGATACTATACTTGGCATCCTATAGATTGCTAATGGGTGATCTGTATCTGACATACAAGGCATCCTCAGCAAATCAAATGTCATCAAAAATACTCAGTCTAGGGATCTAAACTTCTTCTTTTTGAGGGTTTAGAGGGACAGGTATATCTTGCAGAGGATACCACTGCTGTGAACAGACTCCCCATCCACATAAAACAAAGTCCATCCCTTTCCATATTTGAGTGCAATATAGATCTATGGATGGGAAACAGAAAATTTACTTTAGCTCTGCCCCTGTACCACTAATGGAAAAGGAAGCTCCTAAAGGCTGTATAGATCCCCTCAAATTATCTATAATATAATCCCAGTTAGTCTCATTAGGGGTAACATATAATTATTAATCATGGGCTAGGTTATTTCAAGCACAAAAAGGGAAACTGGCTAAGCATAAAACAGCCTACAAAGGCCTAGTACTTACCTATGAACCTATGAGATTGATGCAAGAAGCATACATCTTAACCTCTTAGAGCAAAAAATCTAGACAAAGGTATAAATAAAAGTGGGACAAAGACCCAAAAATAGGGACAAGTTTTAAATATTGCTTTTACAAACTTAGAAAGTTGATAGAATAACAGGTTTTGCATTAGCATGAATTTTCGGAAGGGTATGAAGTTTGAAACTCAAATGTCTGTCATTATTTTCTAACTTCAGTCTTTAATTATTTGCCACTAATATGCCAGAAAACCACAATTTTATGAGAAACAGACCAAAAATATGAGGCAAAAATCTGGACATTCTGCAAACATCTGTACAGTTTAGAGGTAAAGCAAGAAGCAAATTTGCTATTGTAAGATATTATTTTTAATCAAATTTAAGTTTAGGATGGAAAAATCAATTTATTAAAACTGTATGCATTAAAAGCTTTTGATTTAGTGAATCTGGTATATATTTGGAAAGTACTGGAATGTTATGAACTTCCTTTTAATATATACACAATGATTTTGAATTTATATCATAGAATGCATGTACATATTAAAATTAATGGTACATATTCCAAGAAGTTCGGAATAAATACTGGGGTAAGGCAAGGCGGCCCCCTATCTGCAATTTTTTTTTTTGCTCTTGCTTTTGATTCTGTATTAGATACTATTCATTAAAGCAATTACTAGCACATTAATAAGAGAAACTATGGCAACCAGTGTTATTGTATGCAGATGACATAGTGATAATTACACAAAATTATGACAGATATTAAAGAGCTTGCTTAAAATTTTCTTGAAATTCATAATTTTGTTGGATATGACTTAAATTATCATATGTCTAATTGATTAAATTTACAAAGTGATAGGTAGCTTATAACAAGTTTAAAGTGGACAAATTACTATTGTTAACAAGTTTATCATTTCAGGAGTTACACAATTTTGAAAAAAAAAATATAGAAGACGCATATAATGTTTATTATAGCAAAATAATTGGCAAGTTGATGTTTATTAAAGCTGCTGCTTTTTCTTTACTTGGGTTAATAAATGTTGTCAAAATGGTTATTCTTCCCATAGTTTTGTTCCCACTGCATAATTTATTAACTCCTCCATCTTTATGATGGTATAGATTTAAACATTTAGTGGTTAAGTTCTCATTGAGAGGAGGATCTCCAAGAATTCATTGGACAGTAATTTTCTCCTCACTGAATCAAGGTTGGCTAGCTATGCCAAATATTTTTAGTCATATTGTTGCATGTGCTTATATATATTTAATTTATATTCAAGATACAAAAAGATTTTCATATATCTGTATAAAGGATTTAATTAATTTTCAAGACAGCTGCTTATTGTGAGCCTTGAAAGACTGATATAACTTGAATATTTTTTTGAAACAATGTATGTTTCATAAAATTAAGTTGTTAGCTATACTTCAGAGAATGGTAGTACTGTGGGAAAATTTAAGATTAAATGTTTTATCCCATATATGTTGGGATTTTTTATGAATCTTGGATTAGAGACTTGGATGGAATACAACAGAAAGAAGAATACACACAAACTACTTCAGAAAATATGCAAAATGTCTTAAAATCAGTATTCCTGACAGCAGTACTTGTAAAATTGAAGTACTAGGAAAAAGAAGCAAATATCAGTAGTGTATAAGAGTTTGTTGACTTTGAGTAATAATTTAATTTTCTCCTATGAAAGTGAAATGGGAAGTGGCTATTCAAAAATAATTTTCTGTAGATAAATGTAGGGCTAATATTGTGAAAACAGCATTTCCATATTTTAGTTAGAAATGCCTCTTTTCAGAAAATATTGAACTATTTGATGGATATGTGTTGTTTGCACTGTAAAGAGCAGGGAGCTGATTTGTTCCATTGTTGGTCTTATCCCCAGTACAGGAATGTTGGAAAGAGCTGAATGAATGGATCAGTCATTTAATTAGTCAAAATATGCCTTTAATACCAGAAGTTATGTTTTCTGATTTCCCTAAAGTTGTGTGTTTAAAATATGCCTTAGCTACTATGGTACCTAAAATATATATCTTAGATAATTGGAACTATAATAGAATTGAGGGATTGGTATTCATTATATATGTGTTATGTCTTTGCTCATTAAATAGCTGAATAATGGTGTTGCTTGTTTGAGGATTTCTTTCTTGTTTCTTCATTTTTCTTTTCTTTTTGTTGGTGTATATGAATTGATTATCATTGTGCTTTTTAATTCTTTTATTTTTTTATTTACTAAAATATTTAAAAAGAAAAAAGAAATACCTTGCCATTGTCTTACAGGACCTTAGTGTCAACCTTTTGCAGCCTAGTCATAAAAAATGGTCTCTTTGCATAAAGTTGCTAAATCTTAACACTCTATACTGCAACCTGTGTTGTTTGCACTGTAGTGATAGACTTCTACATATTTTATACCATTTAATCATGGCCTATCATTAGATATATGGCACATTTAAGCCTGTTGACTCAAGGGACCATGCTGTGTTATACCAGTGAATGTTGGCCGATTCATAGCAACATACATCTTCAAACATGACCTGCAATTGCATTTTCTCATTACTGGGATATGTTTTATTCTTAAACAATGCTTTCTTCATGACTCCTGCTGAGTTTAGGAAACATATATGTATACCATCTTAATTTAGTGTTCTAGGATTATTACCTTAATTTGAGGTTTGCTGCCCTGTAAGAATTCCTTACATCTTTACTCAGTTCATTAGCCTTTGCTCTCTTGAAGCATGCCTTCCAATGCATGTTCTATTTACCATGAGAATGCATTTGTCCCCTAGGAACATACTTTTGCAGTTGACCTGTTGATCTGTGAAAGATACACTTACTGTCTGTACTGTAGCATTCACCAAAAATTATTGCTTTCTTTTTTTGCTCAAGATGCACCATTAGACTGTTTATCTCTAGCTAGGTTTGTGTGTGCTGACACAAACTAGAAGGAACAGCCAGCACTGCTCAGTGATTACATGTACACTGAAACAACAAAAGCAAAAACATAATATAAGTGTTGGACATTCTACCTCTTTAAAACCTTACACACAAATTCTGTGAACTGATAAAAAGCATCATAAAGTGTCATATTCAGCAATTATTTTTTTCTGTTTAGAATTACTTTATCAGTGAAATATGTCCAAGCTGCTTATTAGCCTCTTTGCAAATGTACTTCATTCACTGACTAGGGACCTCACAGGCATGAGGATTATTTCTTTACTACTGTGAAGGTAACAAGTTAATGCAATTTAACAGTCAAACTATCCAATTTTTCCATGAGTTATGTATTCCTTTTAAACTGCTGTAATTGTGTGCTGCTATATTCTGCACGTGTGTGTAAATTGCTCAAGGGCCTTCACTTCATAATCATGGTTTCATAATGCTGACCTTCTACTAATCTGAAAAGCAGAATGCTCTGATACTGGTGCCCATTGTTTGTGAATGTTACCTTCATTTTTAATTGAGAGTCAGCCTTACCATCTCATAATCCCCAGGTCTTTCACCTCAACCTCCTCACATATTGGCTGCTTGCAGGGCTCTTTCTGAAGTGGGGCCCTCCAGTACTAGCTGTTCAAGGACCAGTTATTCACCTCTAGGATATTTCTTTCAGCATAAAAGGTATGAAAATAACCAGAAAATATATGAGGTTGGGTGTTACCATTTCTATTTTTTTTTCAGCTAATAAGGTATGCAAAGTGCAAGAACCATTTCCCATGTTCTTATACAGTGTGTGTGTGTGTGTGTGTGTGTGTGTGTGTGTGTGTGTGTGTGTGTGTGTGTGTGTGTGTGTGTGTGTGTGTGTGTGAGAGAGAGAGAGAGAGAGAGAGAGATAGAGATAGACAGACAGACAGACAGAGAGATTTGAACATCATGCATGAAATATTTTTTTAACATCTTTATTAAATCATAGTTTAAAATGGCACCTATACATACATTAATAGAAAAGAAGACAAACAATGGTAATGTGTTTTTATTACTTAAAGGCAGTATACATATATATTTTCTTTTTAACAATTTTTCACTGCAACATTACATAAATTGTTCAACATCTACCTTCTCTTAAAGCTCATTCCTCCTACTGAGGATTATTTTGTATGCATTGTTCCCATAAATTCCCTTTTATTCTTATGTAATTTGCCCTTTCTCTTTTCCAAAGATCCTATCTCCAGTTCTTTTAACTCCTTTACAAAACTCAGTACATCAGTTACAGTCAGTTTAGTTTTTTTAAATTCTGATCTGCTGAACTTGAATGCTGTCTTTATCACCACTAGTTTAAGATGGCTTATAATTAATTTCACATCTTGTTTTATTGTTTATGAAAAACTTAAAACATTAGCTATCAGCCTTTGTGTAGATGTTTATATAGCTGCTGTGAATTCTTGAAAACACACTGTCTCTTAATTTTTCTGTGGTTCAAATGAATACTGTCCTGCAAACAGTTTTCTGAAATAATGCAAATATTTTTTATTTAGCACAGTCAAGGTCTGCTATGGTACTACTGTCAGATAAATAGTAAATGATCTTACAGCATTAATTTCATTGAGTGCCTTCCACTGCTCATATGGTACTCCCAAGGCTTCAGCAGTTTGAATGGTTCGCTTCATGTGACTTGTCCAAACCTTCAGGTCTTTGATGTTCTGCTCTTTGATAAATTTTGCCATTTCAGATGCAAACTAAGAGAAACAGAGAGAGAGAGAGAGAGAGACAGACAGAGAGAAAGATAGAATAAAAAGAAAGACATGAATTCAGTCTTAAACCATAGTATAGTTTAACAGTGGATTGTTATTTCAAAACCAAGCATGGTTACGTGCTCCCAAACAGAGTGGTTATCACAATAAAACATTAGCTTTCTTCATGGTCTTGTCATTCTAAGACCCCAGCAACATGTGGCAAGCTTTGTTATGCTTTTTGGTTTTGCTGTACCAAACCTCATTTCATATACTTTGTTTATTACTTCAGTATTTATTGAAATAGGATAAAACTTTTCATTTCTGTTAGTTAGCAACCATTTATTTGGAAAAGAGGATGATATTATATACATATACACACACACACACACACACACACACACACATATATATATATATATATATATATATATATATATATATATATATATATATATATTGCTTTTTTTACATAGAGAAAGAAAAAAAGAAAGTTGTGTTTCTTTTATGAATCTGATTTTAAATTCATTTTAACAGTCAGTATCTGCTTTACTAAGGTCTTTAAGCCTACATTAGTAATTCTGGTAGATAGTTGCACTACATTTTGCTGTTTAAGTGGTTTTACTGTTGGTATTATAGGTGGGCGTTCGAAAGACATGCGTAAATGGACATGCCTTTGTTGAAGGTTGAACGTCGAGCTGGCACATCGGCATTCGTCAAAATCTACTGCCAATCATTAGCAGACCGGAGTTCCACTGTGGCGACCCCTAACCGGGAAAAGCCGAAAGACAGCATTAAACACATCTTTGTTGTACTATGTCATGATGTTACTCTGAATTGTATATTGCATATTTTTTATTTTAGGCATTGCTATATTCCTTGTATGTAACGTAATGCTGACCAAATTTCTCAAACATATTGCTACTGCATTCTCAAAATACTGTACTTTTGCCTTGCAAATATTTCATGTTGTATACTTCTCGTTTTTGAACTGTGAAGTATCTTACAACTTGAATTGTTATTTTTTTTTTCTTATTTTTTAATTACTTTCCTGGAGCTCTTCTCCTTGGGTCTTTGCTGAAAAAGGGCTCTCTGGGCACAGTCAGACTAACCTGGCTAACAAATGTAAAAATAAATAAATAAATATTTTCATTCTTACATACTGAGTGTATGTCAGGTTATTTCAGACCAGTCAGCTCAGCAATAAGGATCTAATTGTTTTTCCCTGTCACCCACCCTTATGTAGTAAATCTGTTGCTGCCTGCCCCTTATGATAATGACAACATAATACCCTCCCTCACCCCATTTATTGGCTGTTAAGAATAACCAAATAAGTATCATTTTACAAAGTGTCTCCCATCAAATTACTCACCAAGTTAAAAGACCTTTGATAAAATTGCTTAATACTGAGTGCACTAATGCTGCTTGCACTGATTTTAGTATTAAATGTGTGATTTTTTTTTTTACAATAAATAGTTTACTGGTTCTTGCTGGTGGCAGAAGGTTTCCAGGCTTGTTGTTTTGTACTGAACTTTAAATACTCAGTAGCAAGTTCACCCAAACATTATCCAAAACCAAACTCCAAGCAGTTGTAGTTCTCCCTGCTCCCAAAGTCATTTCTGTTTTTATCACAGACCAGCACTTCCCAACAACTTCTATAACCAGCCTGATTGGGATTGGTATCTTGAGAAAATATAAGAATTGTATCATTCTGTCTGACAATCATCTATTACTCAGACAGCATAATACAGTGTGTGAGAGATGTACATATACAATATCCTTGTGATAGAGCTTGCAGACTGTGTGTCCAAGACAGATATGAGGCTAGCATTGAGCTGTATTTTATCTCCAAGGATGATGCTGCGATAAGAGCAAAAAATAATTGACTTCAATAATGGCTTAGTTTTTGGTGTCATTCAAAAGAGGCCCAAGATTTGTCAGCCTGGGAGGATATAATCGATGAACCATGCTGCTTCGCTGAGGATGGCCTGCGTCTGCCCTGTCTCAGCATTTAATTGCTGGCAAAGACATTTTCCTCTATCATAGTGCCTTTTAGGTAATGCCACCCTGATAAACCTGCCAACATAACAAAACAAGCAAAAGAAAATATGAAGATGTTACTGATCGAAGCTAGGAGCCTAAACAAGAAACGCCACTCCCTACAAGTCCTTCTCACCCATCTGTGTATTGACTGAGACATGGTTTAAAATGGCAAAGAGCACTCCTGCTATGCAAGAGTATAATGCCTTCCACATGTTTAAACTGGCTACTGCACAAGAGGGGAAAAGGTAGAGGTGTCTCAATCTACCTCCTGAGGAGACTCACATCAAGGCTGGTAAAGCAGCATGATGCACTAGAGCTTCTTCATGTCCAAGTAACCATCAGAAAGATCCAGGACCATATGTTAGCTAGCCATAAAACTCTCTCCATGACACATGAAAGCCACAACAGCTGTATACAACAATTAGAATCATTCTGTATTGAACTCAATATCATTTTCCTGGGTGACCTAAACTACCCAACTATAGACTGGGAAACGTACACAACCACTAGAGTACAAGCACAGAGATTCCTGGACTTTGTCAGTATAAATTCCCTGGAATAATTAGTCAGAGTACCTACTAGTGGGAACAACATCTTGGATCTTGTCCTTACTAATATGGGAGCATCTTGCACCATCCCTTGCGTATCTTCATCTGTTGTTAATTCTGACATTAAAGTAGTCTCCTTTGACTTAAAACTGAAGCTAGAGATCCCTATTACCCAAGGTACCTTTAGAAATTTCATCAAGACAAACTACCTACTCCTAAGTGATACATTGGCAAGCCCAAATCCCACCAAACTCAGTTAACTCCACTGAATATGCAGAACATACACCGCCACTTTATACTGGCATATAAACAGACTACAGATGCAGCTATACTATGTAGGAAAATGTACAGGGCAAATTCCAGAAACAAACCCACATAGTGGAGCCATAATGTCAACAAGCTTTATAATAAAAGTAAAATAATTTTGACCAAAAGTAAGAAGAGTAATTCCCAGAATGTTAGAGTCCTTGTCATTGAAATAAACAAACAACCCAGGAGTTTAATAAAATTTACCAAAAGCCAAGTTTGAAAAAAAACTACCCAAGTCAAAGACAATCACAAGACATTTTTAGTCATGTTTGCAATCTCAAAACCACAATGCAGCAATGCTCTGAGGAAGATATTGTGAACCTACTGGCAGATAAATTTAGCTCTAATTTTACACCTCTCTCCCCTTGATCTGTCCTCAAGATATACCTGAAACAGTTTTGCCTCCAGCTATCACACAATAGCAAAGACTAAAAGTGCTTATCAAAAGCTACAGATACTGCATCAGTGGGTCCTGACAATATCCCTGGATGCATCTTAAATAACAATAGCACGATTTAGTCACACCCCTAACACTGTTCCATCACAGCACCATAAAGGTTTTGTGCCAAGTGAATGGGAAACAGCTACAGTCATTCCCCCTGCATAAGGGATGACCTTCCACGGACCCAAGCAATTACACATCCGTAAGTCTGACCAGCCTCATATGCAAAGCCAAGAAAAGACTTATTATGTAATGAATCAATCAGGACATAGGGAACCTCCAAATACTGGATCTGTCTCAGTTTGGATTCATCAAGGCAGGTCATGCTTACTCCACCTGGTGATTTCTCTGAAAAGATCACCAAAGCAACGGATGAAGACAAACTTTTACACACACCGCATATCTCAACCTGGTCAAACTTTTTGAGACAATTCCTCATGCAGGCATAGTAGAAAAGCTAAATAAACTGGGAATAAACCCACTGGGTTGTCAACTGGCTCACAGATAGGATGCAGGAAGTCAAAATAGGGGACTTTCCTGGTAAACAAAAAGCAAATAAATAAATAAAATAAATAAATAAATAAGTTACCTCCACAAAGAGACCACTCACCAGTGGAGTCCCACAAGGTTCTGTGCTGGGTCTTCTCCTGTTTGGTATCTACTTTTCTGAGATAAAAACAAATACCAAAGGGCTCTGGCTGACTAAATCTGCAAATGACTACAAGCTAGGGGCAGTCATTGAATCCCTAAATGACTTTGCCATCCTGTAGGAAGGTTTACTCCAAATAATTAACTGGTGCCAAAAACATGGACTGAAACTAAATGCCAAATGATGAATTACTGTATCCCCAGAGAACTGCCACATTAACAAGACTCCCTGTGAGTTGAGCCAGCTGTTTGGGATTTGGGAACTGATGTGGAGAGTGACCTAACTTTTGACTAACATGTGTCCATTGTTATAAGAAAGTCTTTCTCTGTTGCACAGTTTGCAAACAAAGAGACTGTGTCTAGATCTACAGATGTCATTGCCCCCTTTACTCAGCCTTAATTAAACCAATCATTGAATATAATGCCCCCTTTGGCATGTATCTGAACAGACATAGGCATCAACTGGAACTTCCACAAAGACACCTTACTAAAAGTATTCAAGGCCTTAACAACATGTCTTATATGGATCAACTCAAAGCCATGTCTCTATACTCAGACTGCTCAGAGGTGGCCTGTGTCTGGCATACAAGGCATCCTCCAACCCAGTACTGATGGGTTCACTGCACATCAGCAAGTCAGATGGTATCATAAACATTTGGTCTAGGGATATATACCTCTTCTGCAACATCAGCAGAATGGTTTGGAAGGACAGGTGTATCCTGCAGAGGATACTGCTGCTGTGGAACAGACTTCCTATCCACATAAAACAAAGCCCATTCTTGTCCATATTCAAGCATAAGTTGGATCTGTGTATGGGAAACAGAAAACTTACCCCAGGACTGTCCCTTCTACTACTAATGGACAGAGGCAGCTCCCAAATACTTTATCCCATGCATTTGTCCCCTCAAATTATCTATGGTATGATCCCAGTTTTTCTCATTAGGGCTAATATATAATTAACAACCATGAGATGGTAAGGCCAATCTCTAACCAAATGGGGCAGGTTATTTCAAGCACAAAAAGGGAAACTGTCTAAGTTTAAAATGGCTCTCAAGGACAGCTAGCCTAGAACTTAATCTATGAACCTATATGGCTGTCATGTCGAACTAGTTTAGACGCAGGAGATTAATCTGAGAACAATAACACATGATCGTAGCAGCAGCACAATTTCTCTGGGGTCTACTATAATAACTCAAAAGTTAACTTAGAGTAGGATTCATTGAATCTTGTTCACAAACTTTTCCAGACTTGCAAAAGTTGGGTAGATGGAATGTCCTAAGAAACTGTTTCCCCTATTTTACCATTCAGGCTTTTAGATGCATTGTGTAATAGTCTGAGATACCAATGTTGTACAATAACAGACATGCCATCAAGACTTTCAGATTTTTACAACAAATTCCCATGTTTCCTAAATGCCACAACTATATTTTAGTGATGCATATGGTAAATGTGTAATTAGAGATGCAGCTTGCAAAATAATTCTCTCATACTAATAGCCAGGCTTGTGGGAAGGAAGAATGAATCCTGACTATGATCAATATGACCCACGTTTGATTAGCTGCTGAGATGTCTGACAGTACTGGCAGGGAAGATGAGTATGCCTATCTGGGGGGGGCATTCTATGTGTCTCTCTAGTGGAAATCTGGCAAGGGTAGGAGCTCAAAGGGATGACATCAACTTGGAGGTGGAAGGAGAGAATAGATATAGCCAAAGTGGAGCAAGCAATCATCCTACTTACTTTGGCCTGCTCTGCCTAATGTTGACATCAGCATGTGGGACTTAGAGCTAGAGGAAAGCCCCTTACTAAACTGCAGTCAGTTGCTCCTTTCCTGGCCTGTCCTGTTCTGTTCTGTAATTCCAGCAAGTGTGTACCCTTTACAGGGTGCAGAGAGACTGTGTGCAGGACTTCTCTCAAAAGAAAGGCTATCTCACAGAGGAGCCTGCCAAGGCATGGCAGCTGCAAAGGATGGTTCTATTGAGAGTTGAAAATGAAGGAGCCTGAAGCCAGCAGCAGGGTAGGATAAACAAAAAAGAACTAAATCTCTCATACCAAATGCTTTATCTGTGCAACTAGAAATAAAACAAGCATGAATCACTGTGGAAGCACTGATATTTATTAGTTCATTTGTACTTTTTCTTGTGTCTTGTTTCCATATATGTAACCTGTTTGATGCTGCAGACATTATGGATCAAAGTTATATAACTAACTGAGAATATCAGTGCATATATTGCTAGATTAATCTTGCGCATTGCTTGCAAAAGCTGGCAAAAACTGATATGCAATTGAAAATGTAATGTAATATGTAAAATAGAATGTGCTAAAGTTGAAGAAAATGCTACATCTCAGAAATGAATTTGCTCAGTGTGTACACATGACACATGCTTAGTAGTATGTAATAACTTTAGTAATACCCACTCACGTTTTTAAAAATCGGTCTCAAAGTGCCACCATAGGGTAATCACCCTTAACACTTCGTGATTCTTACAAGTGACTTTATTTACCAGTACATCATTCTGTAATTATTTACCTCCATGCCACACTTCGTGAGGCTCGAGTCTCCACCAATCCTCTGTTGCACATTCAGTTCACTCTCACCATGGCGGCAGATGTAGATGGACCGTGGTGCAATATGAATGTTCATTAGGTAATACACAATCCGGCTCTGGATGTGATCCTGTACTCGGTTTACAAGATAGCGTTTGCCAACATCAAAGATCTTAATATAGGACAATTGTCTGTAAAAAGAATGAGTGTGAGGTTAACTTCTAAAGTAGAATTTAAAACATGTTTATATATTCCTGATAGTTTTGTTAATAAAGTCTAAGTATGATAACTAGATACTTACAGACAGGGAAGAAAAATGGTCTTTGAAATCTCAGCTGTGTATAAACTGAATCAGAAAAGAAGTTCCATACATCTTTTATGTACACTAGACTGCATGTATTTGTGAGTGTGTGCACAAGTGTGAAACTACAAAATGTATTAAGGTATGATTAAATGTAAGTAGAACCAAATCAATGTATAATTGTACATATATATACTTATGACACATATATTCTAATTACATATATGTGTGGGGGGTAGTCCAGCATAGACCAGTCTTCATTTACATTGGCCTCTGTATTGTTAATGCACTTTGGTTGACATATACAGATGGCTGACAGGTAGAGGAGAGAAACAGTCCCAGTGAGGAATATTCCCTTTCCCTAGGGATTGTGAAATCTCAGAGCTAGTATGTATAATTGGCATGGGGGTGGGGTGCAGAGGGGATGCATGATTAGCCTAGGAATATGAGCAGTAGCATGTCAATATGTTTTTGTTGATGTTAAAAATGTCAGCATTTGAGTGGAGTGACTATTAATAGTACAGTCATATATTAATTTATTCATTTATTGCTTTTGTTTGCCAGACAATTCCGATTGGGCACAAGTTCAGCGGTGACCTGGGAAGACATGCTTCCGTTACAGAATGAGTAGAAGGCAGTTATACAAGATTCATATAATAAATGTACATAAATTGACTAGTAATGATATCCAGGAACATCACTTGTACAGAGCTGGCAAATGAGTAGGTAAGACTTTTGTTGAGTTTTAAATGATAAAAAAATATATATAAAAAAATATAAATATATATAAATATATAATTGCATCAATTATATATATATATATATATATATATATATATATATATATATATATATATATGGGTCTACTTTGTTTCATTGAAAGCTCATTTCACTGAATTTGAACTCACCCTGACCCAATGTGGAGGGGTCATGCCCCCCACACCCTCCTTAACTATATATACTAACTCCAGGATCGCACTAGAGTGGGGAAAGGGCATATACCTTTTACTTGCCTTACAGTACTCTACACAGTGCCAGTAATTCACATCAGTGACATGAGATTTGGTGAAATAAGTTTCAGTTATTTGAACTTTCAACGATTTGCTCAGGGTAAATTGAAATTCAGTGAAATAAGCTTTCAATGAAACAAAGTAGACCTATATAGATATATATATATATATATATATATATATATATATATATATATATATATATATATATAGATTCACTTCAGAATCTCAAAATTCTGAAACATCGAATTTCGTATGATCGAGACCATATGATCGATATTTCGGAATATCAAAATCAAAATTCCGAAAACAAATTCAAAAAAGAAAAAAAAGACAATTTAAATGTTTCTGAGGGGGGGCAAGCCAGCCTGCATCCTCCACACCCCCACTACTTAAATATTCCAACTCCGAAATCGCACTACAGCGAGGAAATGGGAAATCTCCCATTCTGCACTGTGTATAGATTTCCGTTCACAATGTCGGGATTCCAAAAATTCAATCATATGGTCTCGGCTATATGAAATTCAATCTTTCAGGATTTTGGCATTGTGAAGTGTTCCCATATATTATATATATATATATATATATATATATATATATTGTGTCTTTTGGCTTTTCCCAGTTAGGGGTCGCCACAGCGGAACTCCGGTCCGCTAATGATTGGCAATTGATTTTTACGTACCGGCTTGCCAGGCCTGATGCACAACATTCAACGAAGGTACGCCCATTCACGCATGTCTCCACGCAGAAGACACTCTAGCTGAGAATCGAACCAGACAGCGTCTTACTGTGAGGCGACAACGCTACCGCAGCACTACCATCAGCTGGGTATAACAGCCCTGTGTTTCTTATGCTTAGTCAAACACTCTGTTTGTGCTGTGCTGACACGGTCATAACAAGGCGGAAATATGCATATCCACAGACACAGACATTTTGATGGCAGATAAGAACTGCCTGTCCCTCATTATCTGCCCACTCTTCTTCTAATGTGTAAAACTACAGATCATAGTTATCCAATGGGTTCACAAGAACTCTTTTTTTTTGATTCCTGAATTTTATCACTGATGGTCTGTGTTACTGAACAGATGTCTGAATGCAACACATTGCCATACTCCAAGCATCTCTGCAGCTTGCTTGTAAATGACTAAAAATTTGAATACATTCTGATGGATAAATCTCACTGAAATTTGAGGTAAGTTTGGCATCCCAGGCCAAGGACAATAAAAAGCATTCTTTAGCTATGCCTGCAACCTTAAAGGCAATACACAATTGTGTGCAGAGCTCATTGCAAATGGAGCCACCTATACTGAGCCAGGAGACATAGCAAACCTCCTGGTTGAATAATTCAGCTCCAACATTACCCCTCTCTCCCCCTCAACCTTCCCTCAGGAAATATCAAATATAACTCCCCTTACTATCAGTAGGGAACAGGCCTTTATTGTTCTCTCTAAGACCAAGACCACTGCATCAATGGGCCCAGACAATATCCCAGGATGCCTTCTAAATACCATGAAACATGACCTATCGGGGCTTCTGGAATTACTATTTAACTGCAGCTTCCAAACAGGTTTCATGCCTCATGAATGCAGAAAGGCAGCAGTCATCCCTCTGCACAAAGGTGGGTCATCTACAGACCCTGGAAACTACAGACCCATTAGTCTCATTAGTTTTATATGTAAACCCATGGAAATAATTATCATGCAGATGATCAATAGAGATATAGTAAACCTCCAGACACTGGACCTAACTCAGTTTGGGTTTGTAAAGGGCAGATCATGCCTACTCAACTTGGTGGACTTCTTTGAAAGGGTCACCAAAGCAATGGATGAGGGCAAAATCGTTCACACTGCCTACCTTGACCTGGCCAAGGCATTTGAAACAATTCCATTCAGGCATTGTTGACAAACTCAAGGAGTTAGGTACAAACTCATATGTCACTCAGTGGATAGCCAACTGGCTCATAGACAGGACCCAGGAAGTTATAACTGGGGAGTCCACCTCTACAAAGGGGCAAGTCACAAGTGGAATCCCTCAGGGATCAGTCTTTGTACTGCTCCTTTTGGCATTTATTTCTCAGAAGTCAAGGCCAATGTCAGTGTTCTCTGGCTGACTAAATCTGCAGATGATTGCAAATTAGGAGATGTCATTGAATCTCACACTGACACAAATGTTCTCCAGGAGGGGCTGACACAGACAAACAACTGGTGTCAGAGCCATGGACTAAAACTAAATGCCAGGAAAAAGAAATACATACTAATATCCTTTGGGAAGTTATCCAGCCCTGGTAACTATCATATTGACAGCACATCCTTTAGAGCTGACTCAGTAATCAGGGACTTAGGGACTCAAATAGATAGTAATCTAGCCTTTGGCCATCATGTGTGTACAGTAGTGAGGAAATCATTCTATGTTGGGCAACTTATAAACAAACATATGGCATCTAAGTCCGAGGAAGTCATTGTTCCACTGTATTCAGCATTCATCAGACCTATCACCGAGTACAATTCTGCCTTTGCTATATACCTAACCAGGCATACCCAACAATTGGAATGTCCGCAAAGGTTTCTCACTAAAAGAATACAGGGTGTAAATAAAATGTCCTATGCAGACCACCGCAAGGCCCTATCCCTGTATTCTACCTCCTACAGGCTTTTGAGGGGAGATCTATGCCTGGCATAGACGCATTGTCAGACCTCACTCTGATGGACCTCCTGCATATCCACAAAACAACCTGGAATTACCTATTTTAAAGACTTAAACCTTGCCTGTGACATAAACAGGACCTGCTGGAGAGACAGGTATGTATCACAGAGACTACCCCATCTATGGAACAGACTTCACATCCATGTGAAGCAGAGTTCCTCCCTAACCCAATACAAGTGCAACATGGACAATTGGATGGGAAACCCGGTAATTCATCCCTGGTTTGGCACCTATGTCTGTAATGGACACAGGTAACCTGTAAATGGTTCATCTCCCAGGTCCATGCTTACATTTTCAAGGGTATCAGAAGTTGTCAGATTTGGGATGCATGGCTAGGCTTAAAAAGGCCCTCGTGGTCATTAGCCTAGTAAACACCTATAAACCTTTGAACCCATGAAATGGATAACATCACTATGTAGTGTAGTGCAGCAGTTATTATGCATTTATGATTAATATCGATAAGGAGGCTTATCTTATGCAGTGAAATGAAAACAAAATAATCACCATTTTCTTTATCACTACATTTTTTGCAGTTCTTCGTCTTATGATTAGTATTACTATTATTCCATTCTAACATGCAAAATGTTGGAGTCCAAAATCATTGCAAAATACTGAATTTCCCCCATCATTATAAAGTGCAGGGCAAAATGAAACAGATCTAATCAGAAAACTGTGTTTTCCATTCCACATGTACTTTGTATATTGTAGACACAGATCCGGTTATAAAAATATGTTTTTGATTCCACATGTGCATTATCATTATACTGGTAACAATTTATGTCCCATTTGTTAATTCAACAGTCTTATTATGAATGTTACTTTCTTCACTCAATTTAAAGTGATGTACCTCTTTTAGTGACCTTGTAATGTATGTGCTTCTGATATTAAATTTATTTCAAAATTTCCATTGAGACTGTGTGTGTGTGTGTGTGTGTGTGTGTGTGTGTGTGTGTGTGTGTGTGTGTGTGTGGTCTTCCAAGGGATTACAGAGTTGTGATTCACACTCTTTTTGAATAGAGGCCAGTTGAAATGATTCAATTGCCTTAACAGGAACGTTTTAAAGACATCCACATTAGCATCAGACAGTTTCATGATAAATGCTCCCAATTAATTTTCTGATTAAAACCTGTGTGAATTAATGTCTCATATTTAAAAAAAATGATTCTTTAATTAAGAGATGTGCTTCTAAGTGGTCAGCCTTACTTATAGGATCTGCATAAAATGCAACGTATTTTAGTATATCAGTTTTTTCATAGTTCAGATTAGCATGCTGAGCTATTGTGCTAACAAGCAAATTGCTAAAAACTTTACTGGGAATTTTCTGTAATCTTATGTTATGTTTCCTAATGTTTTACTAATATAACATCTGGTGGAAGTATAAATTTAATATATATCATACATGACATAGTACAAGTTCATCCCAATAAAAATTAGTATGTAAGACCACTACATTTGTGTTGTTTGCCAATGTTCATATGCTAGGAAATACTACATTTGTCACATTTAGTCATTCTTGTTCTTTCTTTGTGTCCAGAATGTTCAATTCTGTTCAGAGCCACTGAACGTTTTACATTACTAATTGACTCATATAAGAATATGCAGTTTCATGACTCTAGCCCAAGAAGAGAACATCACTGTTCTGTCCCAAAAATAAATGGCTCTCAATACAGGAAAGATGTGACCTGATTATAGGAACCCTACCCTACACTATAAACTGCTAAATCAGTACTCCTTTGCATACTTCACCGGTAGATTGCAACAAGAGAAAGGGTATGTAACCTCAGAGCTTAACCTTCTCTAACTCCATCTCTGCATCACGTGTAATCATACAAACACTGTAGCAATCATAGCTTCTCAGCCACTGCACCAAAACTCTGGCAAGCCACCTCCCAAGCAATGAGAGACTTGCCTAAAACTAACACCTGCAGGAAAAAGTCACCTGCAACTGTTTCAGCATTCCAGGGATAACCTGTGACTACCATATAAAAGACCTTTCTGTTCTCTAAAACAACAGTAATTATAGCACAAAAATATTATACACAATTCTCTCCCACCATCCCTCTTTCCCCAGTGTCCCTCTATCTACACCAACTCCCCCATTCCTTAGCCTGTTACAAATGTATCATATCTATGAAACACATCTCCCTCCTAATGTTAACCACCGCTTCTTCCCAACTAAATCATATCTGAGTAACCCTTCTCGTTCTTAACCTTCACACCCATGTTTCTTCATCTGTTTTTCTACCTCTCTGCTATACTTCTCACCTCCATATTTCTTCATGGAATTTCACAAGTCATTAATTTTTACTGTATCTTCACTTGCATGCTACTTTGTACATATATACTACTTTATTGATCTATTGTTTGTTTATCCATGTGTTACTGTACACCCAAGCTGAGCCTGAAATAAATCCATTTGGGATTAAAACTCTGCCTTGTTCACAAATTTAAATAAAGAAAGAAAGAAAGAAAAAAATGAATCTTCTAGGTAAAATTTCTTGTAGTGTAATGTATTTTGTTATAAATGCTTTTATAACAAAAGTTATAAAATATATAGTTTTGTTATAAATAAATATTTAAAGAAAGAAAAATAAATTCACTATAGTTGTTTACAAAATAAATGGTATTTTTCTGCTCATCAAATAGATACAAATCAATTTGAGTTATTTTTCTTTTTTAAAGGACTTTATTGATAAATAGCTACATGACCAGCAGTACATTGTAACATATTACACTGAACCAGTCAATACATACATCAAGACAATTGAAGAAAATATTTGGTTTGAGCTATTTTTCTGCTGTTTCTGTGTTAGAATCGCTTAACCGATATCAGGCAATAATCCACAATTTTAACTTTGTCGAAATCACCCATGAAAGCCTGATCATACCTCTCAACTGTACAAGTTTTCAAAGAATGTCCAGATATCATTTTTGCATCATATTTTGGTCCATTTTTCATAAAATTGTGTTTTTTTCTGGAAAATTACTGGCAAATTGTTAAAAAATTATGTTAAAAAATAATGACAGACATTTGAGTTTCATGCTTCATATCCTTCAGACAATTCACGTCAATGCAAAATCTGTTGTTCTATCAACTTTCTAGGTTTGTAAGAGCAAAATTCAAAAATGGTCCCTATTTTTAGGCCTTTGCCGCACTTTTATTTATGGTTTTTGTCTTTATTTCTTGCTCTAAGAAGTTGAGAGGAATGCACCTGTTCCTTTACATTTTCACTCTGATGCAAATGAATTCATTGTAAAGAAGACTGATCAGAAAATGAGTGTTAAGCTGACTGTCAGATGATAAAAACCTGTTTACTGATGCTGATCTCTGTGACAAAATATGAGCTTCCCCTACTAAATGCACAGCTGAATGTATAACCTGTGTTTGAAGAATTAAATTTTAGATGTAAAGGACAGTCTCAGTGCATTACTGGATACGTTTTCAGAAAGGATGAAAATAAAAGACTCCTTGTGCATATAGGGTAATCTATATAACTATGATAGCATACTACTAGTTTGGACAGCACTGTGGGATAAATATGTGCTCATTCAAAGAGTGTCATAAGAAGATCTGCATAGGTTTGTGCAAAGCAAATGCCATACAAAACAATACAGCAAGTGTGTCTCTGTTTGAGGTTTACAAACAGTACTTATTATATTGTGCTCTGGTTATAATATTCTCTCCAATATATGCTGCGAGTTTTGTGTCATGGACCTTCATTTGCAACATATACATCTAAGTTGTTTGATTTACATGTCTAGAGTGAGTTAGCATCTATCACCATCCAGTAAAAACCTTCTTCCAATATGATGATTTTAAATTGTGGCAGAAAGTAAAATTTGTCTCTTCTGGGTCTAGGACTATTCACTGAAAGCACATGTCACTGAAACACATTTGGCTGTACACAATTCACTGAAAGATCAATTCACTGAAAACACAATTCATTGAAAGTTATATGTGGCCTTTTCCTCACTGTAGTGCGACCCTGGAGTTAGAATATATAGTAAGGGTGTAGGTATAGGTATAATCAAAACCACATTTTACAGTCATCCCTATGGATTGCACAACATATTATAAATTTATTACAAATATTTAATCAAATATTTTATCAAAAGTTAATATGTAAGCATAAAAAGCTTTACCTACTAGTGGGTTGTTTTGTAATATTTATTATGTTTTTAGAGTGTCTCTAATTTTTTGGCACCTTTTTTCATGAATGGGCGTATATATTGATTAGATTTTACATTTGTATTCACACTTGAAAAAGCCCTGTATTGTTATCAGGGTAAAAGCACTTGGGGTGAACTTTTAAATTAAATATTTGTATTGGCTGACACTTGCTACTGCTTGGACCATTTGTCTGGTTATTAGTTTATTTTCTGGTCCTGCATCTGTTATTATTTTTAGTTGCACACAAACATTCACTCAAAGCAAACATTTGCAGTTTTGTGAGCATAATTATGCAAAGAAATGCAAGGGTGTCCAGTTAATGTATAATGGGGTCTACTTTGTTTCATTGAATCTCATTTCACTAAATTTCATTTCACCCTGAGCACTTCACTGAAAACTCAAGTTACTGAAAACTCATTTCACTGAATCTCATTTCACTGAACTGCAGTTAGTATATATGGCACTGTGTAGAGTACTGTAAAGCAAGTAAAAGGTATATGCCCTTTTCCCCACTGTAGTGCGATCCTGAGTTTTCAGTAATTTGTGTTTTCAGCGATGTGGTCAGGGTGAAATGAAATTCAGTGAAATGAGATTCAACAATTGTGTAGGGAAAAAAGTAAATATATGTAACTGAAAAATATACTTTTACTCGAATATGCTTACTTTACTTATTTTATTCTTGTAATATAGGTTTTCCCTTAGTAAGCAGTTATGACATTGGGTAGATAATCAAAAAACAACCTGCAAAAGTATGAGTGATGTGACATAACACCAGATCACAGTAACAAACAGCCACAGTATGGTTTATAACAAGTTAGTAATATAAAAAAGCATGCAGCATAAATGTTTGACCATTACTAAATCCCATATAGAAAAGAGGCTAACCAAAGTCAGACCCAGAAGCATTGCAACATGTCCTGAAGCAGGCATGCTTCTGCCTAAGCTATGGACTCTGAAGTTACTCTGCATGTCAATACCAGGAAGTGACCAAGACCTACTGGACAACCATATATAAATCCCTTATGAAGAGGTGGTGATCCATGCTTAACCTATGGCTATCCTGAGGCAAAGGAAGTGAATTAAAAAAAAACTACCTATGCCGCATCAGAAAGACAGAAGCACATAGCAAAGGATATGTGGTCATATTCAGAGAAGGGGTCAGTTGTAGAAATCCAGAATACTGGCCATAAGCTCAACAACTATTTACTGAAGTCCATTGCTGTGACATTGCTAGATGGTTTCACATCTTTGGAAGGTTACAGGAGGAATGGCAGTGCTGGACATTGTTTTACATGCAGTCACTATTATCTAGAGTCACAGCTATCCAGTAGCAAAAAAAAGCATTAAATTATTTCAATTATTGATACTCTGGGATTGTGAGATTAGCATGCCATGTATAATTCATGTTCCTCATTAATACCATGATTAGTTATAAGGTAAAAAGTTTGAGATTAGAAGTGGGAGTGTCTTCTATCTTTACAAAGACCTGACACTTGAAGAGATGTAAATGTAAGGGAAACAACATGCTGCCTGATGATTGGCTTGCTTGTACTGCCTATGCAATAAAGTTTGCCTCTTTTAAAGAGAACCTGCTTCATCCTTCACTTGCTTAAAGTTCTTCAGCATTTAGTGTGCTGAGTGGTGGCCCCCGACATGCTCCTGCTACATATTTATGACAGATTAGTGACAAGGTATCTCTTACCAAACCTTCAGACATAACAGCATAAATACGTAGTGACAATAAACAAAGTCACACGGAAACCAGAAACAGAAACTAAAGCAAGAGTCATAAATTACAGAAAAACTGCTGACAATAATGGCATTTTTTACTTATTTTTATCAGCTGTCAGAACTACCTCTGTCAACAAGGTGAAGCAGGATGATTGAGAGAAATTTCATGCACATACAATAATGATTGAGAGAAATTTCATGCACATACAATAAGTGCATAGCAAGAGCTAAAACCTCCCTTCCAAAAGTAATTTAGACTGAAGTCAGGAGCCATAAGAGAGTGCAGTTATTTCATAATAAAACAAAATAAGTAGTGGAAATAGCATGTCAAGTACAGAACTTACCAGAATTTGATATCAGCACAGAGTCTAGGGCCACAATGGCAGATTTGATCAATCAGATCTATTAATTAACTTACTACATTGAACACTGCAAAAAAACAGACAAAATGCATTGCTCCTGCATATGGGAGGAGAAAAAGAGATGCTTTGAACAGATATGTGAGACAATGGGACAAATAAATATACTACAGTAAAAGAGGAGGCAAAGTGTTGCCACCATTAAAAAAATATACAGTTCAGCGTATGCCCGTGAAGAAAAGTGTTTCAGTAGAACATAGCTATGTCGCATAGAATGATAAAGCCCTGACTGTGACCTAACTACATTTCTGGTACCGAGGGATGAAGCCCTGACTATGACCCACATTACCTAAGTTTGTGGCATGGAAGGATAAAGCTCTGATTGCGACCTAGATTATCTATGTTTGAATAGCCGGTTGGGACCTGGAAGTGGAGGGCAGGATGGGGATAAGTGGCATTTGCTGGCTCTCCCATCCTGAGGAGAGGGAAATGGTGGCCCTGGAAAGCCTAGCTGCTACTGTGCAAGTGGAGACTTGTACATTTGCAGTGATCGCAGCTTGTGTGTGTGTGTGTGTGTGTGTGTGTGTGTGTGTGTGTGTGTGTGTGTGTGTGTGTGTATGGTGGGGGAGTGCATACATGTAGGGGGGCATAGAATGCCTCTTCAATAACATGGGTTCACACATCAAGTCAGTAGGAGTGAGTTTAGGTCCAAAAACAAAATTGCCCCCATTGCTGTGGTACCAGCAAGGGTGCTAACACTGCAATGGATGCTTGTATAACAGTGCCTCCAGTCCATTGTCACCCTCAGTGGGAATCACCCAGGATGGGGGAACCAATGGGCCAAAGTAATGCTGGGGAAGCTCGATTGTTGGCAGTTAAGTCAGGAAAGAACACACAGGAAAAAAAATGCAGTTCAGGACAATCAAAAATCAGTAGATATGTACTTACAGGGATGTCAAGATTGAATATATATCATACAAAAGTATCAGCCAGTAAAAGTCAGGAGAAAACATTAGTTGAGGCAGACAATGTTTAAGACCATACTTGATTTCCAAAGGCACTACAGATATATGGATGTGAGAGAGACAAAGAAAATTGCAGGCAGCAAAACTAAAACAGTAAATGAGGCAAAAAGTATTAATACAGGCAAAAGATGAGAAAATGCTTTAGAAGAGGAAATATTGCAGCAAGAACAGATATCCATAAATAAAATGTATAAATGATATATGCAAGTACTGTGGGGATGTTATCCAGAGAGAAAAGAGAAGCTCCAGATACAAAAGAAGAGTTCAACATGAGCCTAAAAACATGCAATTTATAAAAATAGACAAAGTCTGCAAAAACGCATATGGAACAAATATACATATAAAAGAAAGACAATAAAACAATAACAGCATTGAAAAGTAAAGAATGTTCCAAGGGGAATATGTCTTCTTTTTGTTTCAGCTGCCATTTCTTCCTGTCCTCTGCATCTTGCTCTGTCACACCAGCTATCTGCATGTCCTCTCTCACCACATCCATAAAACCCATCTTAGGCCTTCCTCTTTTCCTCTTACCTGGCAGCTCCATCCTTAGCATCCTTCTCCCAATATACCCAGCATCCCTCCTCAGCACGTCAAAACCAACACAGTCTCACCTCTCTGGCTTTGTCTCCAAACCATCCAACCTGAGCTGACCCTCTATGCAACTCCTTCTGACCTTCTTTATACTTCTCCATCAACACCCACTGAACAAACATCACATCTGTAATGCTATTTACTGGCATGAAACTGTACTGCTGTTTACTAATTATCACCTCCCTTCTTAACCTAGCTTCCACTACTCTTTCCCATAACTTCATGGTGTGGCTGATCAATTTTTATCCCTCTGTAGTTACTATAGCTATGCACATCACCTTTATTCTTAAAGGTCGGTACCAGTACACTTCTCCACTCCTCGGGCATACCCTCACTTTCCAAGATTTCATTAAACAATCTGGTTAAAAAAAAAACACTGATATCTCTCCTAAACACCTCCATGGTTCCACAGGTATGTAATCTGGACCAACAGCCTTTCCATTCTTCATCCTCTTCATAGTTGTCCTTACTTCATCCATGCTAATCCATTGCACTTTCTGATTCACTATCCCCACATCATCCAACCTTCTCTCCCTCTCATTCTTTTCACTAATCAGCCCCTCAGAGTGCTCTTTCCTTCTCAACACACTCTCCTCACTTGTGAGTATATTTCCCTCAGTATCCTTTATCACCCTAACCTTCTGCACATCTTTCCCAGCTCGGTCCCTCTGTCTAGCCAATTGGTACAGGCCCTTTTCTCCCTTTTTAGTGTCTAACCTTTCATACAACTTGCCACACGCCTTATCCTTAGCCTTCACCAACTCTCTCTTCACTATGCACCTCATCTCCTTGTACTCCTGTCTACTTTCTTCATCTCTCTAACAATCCCACTTCTTCTTTGCCAACCTCTTCCTCTGTATACTCTCCTGTATTTTCTCATTCCACCACCAGGTCTCCTTGTCCTCCTTCCTCTCTCCAGATGTCACACCAAGCACCTTTCTAGCTGTCTCCATTACCACCTCTGCTGTAGCTTCCCAGCTATCTGGTAACTCTTCAATGCCCCACAGTGCCTGTCTTAACTTTTCCCCAAACTCTACCTTACAGTCATCCTTTTTCAACTTCCACCATTTGATCCTTTTCACTGCCCTCACTCTCGTCCTCTTCTTCTTGATCACCAGCATCATCCTACAGACCTTCCTGTGCTGTCTAACTACGCTTTCCCCTGTCACCACTTTGCAGTCTCAAATTTCCATCAGACTGTCCCTCCTGCATAGGATATAATCCACCCTATCATCTTAAAATACATAATCACACAGCTATATCCATTCTTTTCGCAAAATCCACTACCATCTGACCTTTTACATTCCTCTCCTTAATACCATACCTACCCATCACCTCCTCATCCCTTCTGTTCCTTTCAGCAACATGCTCATTGAAATCCGCTCCAATCACCACTCTCTCACCCTTGGGTCCACTCTCCACCACTTCATCCAACTCACTCCAAAAATTTTCTTTCTCATCCATCACACACCCAACTTGCACAGCATTAGCACTACATTCATCATCACATCATCAATTTCCAGCTTCATAAACATCACTCTATCTGACAGTTTTTTCACCTCCAAAACACTCTTGACATACTGTCCCTTCAGGATAACCCCTACCCCATTTCTCCTTCCATCCACACCATGATAGAACAATTGCAACCCACCTCCAATACATCTGGCCTTACTCCCTTCCATCTGGTCTCTTGCACGCACAATATGTCTTCCTTTCTTCCATATAACAAAGTTAAAAAACTCAAAAGAAGGTGGATCAAATGTATCAGCACAGAGCCAAGTGCCTACTGCGTGTTCACACTGAATGAGATAAATATAACAGACAGACCTGAGAGGAGTATAACCTTACAGACAGTGGCAGCATTTCATGTGCTTCTGTGGAATGTTTTATCTCTGCTATGCTAATTTACAACTTAGGCATTAGGTCAAATAGGAGTAAAGTAATACATAAAGTAGGTTAAAGAAGGACAAATTCATAGATGCTGTTGAATAAAAGTGGCTTCTCAAGGCAATATGTCTTGACATCCATGTCAAGAATACATAATGCTTTGTTATGATCAGAGATACGATCTTAATTCTTAGCAGTTCATGAGATTTATCTGTTCTGTGTACTACAAATTAGTCATAAATTCATAGGCAAATACTAGGCTATCAGTCTGTAGACTATTACAAGCCTAACCAGTAACCAGAGATCAGAATCAAACCCTGTACTTTCCATCTGTGAGGTTAAGACCTTAACCATTACGTCAACCCTCCTCTTTGAGATGCAGCCATAGCAAGGGACAGGTTTCTCATCTCATCACTGACAAAAGAAAGATTTAAAAAAATGTGATGTGTTGTTTTGGCTTTGAAAGCCAGTAAAGCAGTGGGGAAGTGATTGACTTCCTTATGTATTCCCTGTGTAAAGGCAGCAGTTGTTATCAAAATGCTGTTTGTACTTTAGCAGACAGAAGGCAGAAATGGGAGTTGAAACAAAGTTGTTTCATGTGTGTTGCTGCTGCTGTTTTTTGGTCAGCACTGTCTACTTTTAGTGCAGACTCAATATTAACAGTGTGTAGATGTTAATTGTTAAGCACCCCCCTAAATATTGCTAAGGTTGAGTCTCACACTATAACAGCACTGAACCAGGATGTAATTTAGCCATTTGTAGTGTAATCATAGTGCTCCATGCACTACAGAAGAACTGAGAAAGTAACAGGTACAAAGCATGGAGTTTTCTCAAATGTAATACCCCCAAAATTCAAATGTCCAAGTGAGATGAGGATGTGTGGACATGAGAGCAGCTAATAAAGCCATAGCAAGGGGCAGGTATCTCATATCAACAGTAGAAAACAGCATCATTGAAATGACAGTGGACCTGAAGTTAGTAACTGTCAGCTTGAACTTCACCATGAAAGTAAGCCCATAGTTTCCTTCTCCAGAGCTCTGGTCATATATTATATGAAAGAGTCATATTTGGTAATATTTCTGTAGCAGAAATTTGTCAGCATGTCAGTCAGCAAGAAATACAAAAAAATGTGATATGCAGTGAACTTCAGTGATGGCAAAGTGTTTAGAAAAAATAAAAAAAAAAGACTTACAAAGGATTGTCGAGAGACTGAAAGAGTGCAACCTAACAGTGAATAACAAGTGTGACTCTGACAAGGCCAGACTTGGATTTTGATGTTTAATTTCCTTCTATTAAAAAGATTGTCTGATGGTAACATGGTCTAACCACTACATGATTTAGTGCACCAGTACATGATTTAGTTCACCAAACAATGTCAAAGGTTTAATACATTTGCTTGAGGGTTATATTGGGGATTTTCACCCTGTTAAAGAATACAAAAATATGGTATTTGCTCTCTGGGGTACAATGCCTTTTGAACAAAGACAAACGCAAAATAACTAAATGGCATGATTTGGCTGCTAAGACTTCCAGGTGTTATGTTTTATTTTACCTGTAGTTCTACTTACTTTTCTTGTTTATGATGAAAAAGGCTTAGAATTTAATTGGTCTAGATTGCATTACCCAATATCACAATGTACTATTTCCTTCCCTAACTACAACCTCTGTGCTAAATGCATGGCACCTCTAAAATCTGCATTCACACCTTATTATGCTAGACTGACCTTTATCATTTCAAAGTCATTGATGCAGTTTTCAGTTCTAGCTCAGCTATTCCAGAATTAAAAAGTGTGCACAAGACATAGCTTTAGCCGCTTAGGTTGTACTCATTACTTACATTTTGAATAATTCCTACCAAAAAAGGGTCATACATCCTGAGAGGTCTCAAGTTAAATAACATACTGTAACAGTTCCACTAGCATGATAGTGATCTGGTTGACCCTAGTCTGATTAGTGGCTCGGGCATCTGTTAGAGCAGGTATAGAGTAGAAGAAGATTGACAAGATTTAGCCTGCTTGTACTTCTTTATTGGGAAATATGGAGCATCTTGTTAATCCCCACTCTTTATGGTAAACTCCCTGTTGTAGAGCGGGGGTCAGCCACAAGTGTTTGTTTTTAATGGGGCAGGGCCACCTGATTACATTGCACAAGGACAAATGGATATATGTCACAAAGGCCCATTGCACATCTGCTCCTTGGATGCCAGTGAGCATTTTCAGGATCAGGGGAGTACGGCTTAACACAAAAACCTTCCCCTCTTATGAGGAGATGACAGCTCCCACTCTTGGTCAGCTTGACTCTCATCTGTGGGAATAAATCAGCCATGCAGCTCTTGCCTTGGTGAATGAATAGGCCCATTTGGTGGCAGGGATGAACAAGATTAATAATTAGTGAAGGGCTGGGCCAAAAAATGTGCCATACAATTTCAAAGAAGCTGCAGGTATTCCAGTTTTTTTTTTTTTTTTTTTTTTTTTTTTTTTAAGTATGAGAAAGTGTTGTATTTCACTTTAGTCTGTAATGGAGCAGGCTACATTTGAAGCTGGACTGCCTGTTGGTCATTCAATGGGCATACTTAGCAATAAAACAGAGAGAAAAAATGTCACTAATTTTATTTTATATCTGGAAAGTCAGACTGTAACAGAGCCCATTTTCAGCAGAGGCCAGAGGAGAAATGCTCCAGACACATGTATTGGGAATGTGGAAGGAAACTGGAGCACCTGGAGGAAACCCATGCAAATACAGGAAAGACATACAGACTCCACACAGAAGCACCACAGCTGACAACTGAACCGAGAACCTCTTGCTGTGAGGCAATAATGCTAACCACTGCTCCACTGCACTGACACTAGCCAAACGTCTGTCCTAATGTATGATAAGCCAGAAGGGGAAGAAAAGGAGTGTCCATGATACTGGGGAATCAGAAAATTCCCAGAAATCTGACAGATCCAAGGTCTAGATCCACGCTTTAATGACCAGTTGAGATTTATGATGCATCTGGGAAGGATTTATAAGTTAATCAATGAATAGGTACCAAATACTCTCCATGTTCCAGTTGCTGGAAATGCCATTTTGATCTTTGCCACATGGCCCTACAAGGAGTAAAATAACTACTGTATGTATTTACATAGTTCCACTGTATATAAGGCTGCCAAATATGACCAAACAAGTCCACTGAATTCAAGAAATTGTAGGCAGCCATCTGGAACTAAAAGCCTTGTTTACTGATATAATCATAAAAGAAAGAACTAGCAATTTGGCTACACAGCCCTCAAAGGTTCTAATATAACAATTCTCCAAGAATACTTTAAAATTCTCATCAATTTATATCACAGCCAATTTAAAAACAAAAGCAATTAACTCATTAGTACAAACATAATATATGCAGGAACAATATAAATACATACAATTCATAAGTAAATAAATAGATGAACAAATAAATAGATGCCTTAGAAAAATGTTTAATTATTAATTCATTAAGTCTCTTTAGTTACAACATATCCAGAGCAAACATTATCCATGCTTATTTAATTAGTAACATTTCAGAAACATTCAAAATTAGTTATGGATGCCTATATACACATGTGAAAAAGAATTTTAGAACACTAGAATCCTGATTATGTTTTTGGGCAGCTGCGGTGGTGCAGTGGTTAGCATTGTTGCCTCACAGCAAGAAGCTCTCTGGTTCGATCCTCGGCTGGGATGCTTTCTGTGCGGAGTCTGCATGTCCTCCCTGTGGTCGCGTGGGTTTCCTCTGGGTGCTCTGGTTTCCTCCCAAAGACATGCTGTAGGTGGATTGGACACTCTAAACTGGCCCTAGGCATGAGTGAGTGCATGTGTGTGCCTTCTGTGGAAAGTTGGGCACTGGGCTGGCAACTTGACACCATAAAAACTCCACTGACAATCTTGAGTGGATAGGCGATCTGCTGTGGTGACTCCTAACCGAGAAAAGATGAAAGACGAAGAAGAATCCTGATTATGTTTTTCATTAAAATGCAATGAAATGCAACAGGACTGGAAACAATTGCATTTTAATGTCCCTAATAAGTTGCAATATTCTTTTATATGCTTATTGCGTTGTTTGGCCAATATAAAACTTTTTTGCATGGGTATTAAGTCCATAATTCTGTAATCAGTGACAGATGTATCAGTTCCTAATAAAATTGTACATTCTAAATCGAAATTTGAATTGTTCTGGACTTGGTCATTGTGCTTTTATAATGCATTTTACAGCCTGTAGTTTTTATAATATATTTTCATACATATTTCCAGTTAAATGGCTTTGTATAAATCTGCAAATGAAAAACAAGATCATCAACCATTGTGAACTTTATTCAAAACCAGTCACAACAAACAAGATATAAAGGAATTTGCACAGATAATACTGCTAATACAGGAGGAAAAAGTCTATTAAAATTCTTATAGCCAATCTGTTCAAGCAATGAAAATTTATTTATAGGAGGAATCATAATATGCACTCCAAACAGAACAAGAAATCGTAAAATTCAAAAACATGCAGAGATCCACACACCCACAGAGGTCCCACAATGAGCAAGAAGTGTGGAGTAGATATCAGGCAAAGGAGTATGAAACACACAAAGAAAAAATGTGAGAAAATGAAAACTCTTAATCGCTGTGAAGTTCTTTGGAACTAGCAAGAGGTTGAAGAAAAACAAAGATGGCAAAAGCCAAAATGTCTAACTATATGGCTTGACAAAATCTCAACTATATGACAACATTGACCGAAGTCCTGCAGTGACTTCCAGGAATGTCAGTGAAATTAATACAATAGCACAACAGAAGCCAGTAGAATAACAACCAAACCAGGTTATTCAGAACTCCAAGAAACTAAATGTCTTAAACCATAACATAGCCAAACTACAAAGACAATAAAGGGAGGTAAAGACAACCTATGGGACTTAAACTCAAAGCTCTCCTTTTTGCCAGTCTTCTAAAGCTTGTCAGATATGAAGACATGCCTTTTTGAATGTTAGTGTGCATAGCACACTGCTAGTCATGTACAGCTACAAAACTGCCTTTATGAGAAGGAATGGCTGCCAACCAAAAACACAAGTGAATAAGGCACTGTTTCAAAAATAAGTAAATGAAAGAAAAGGAGCCAAATACAAAGAACAACATTCTAATCTACTGTAGTAGGCAAACTACAATGTAAAACAACAGTGACAGTGCCTTTCTTCTAGTAGTATACATTTCCCCACTAAATTCCTACAGAATAGAACAAAAGTCCTCGGAGTCCACAATAGCATTAGGATTACTAGACACAAAATCATAACTCTTCACTACACATTTAAAGAAAAAAGAAATGAGAGAATAAAACATTACTCCAAAAATTAAAGGCAGAAAAGTATCCAAAGTCAGAGAACAGCATTCTAATTTGTTGTAGTAGGTAACTCGTGGTGTAGAAAATAACTAAATGAGGCAACAACTCCAACATGTAAAATAAATAACACAAAACTGCCATCAAAGCTTTAGAACTCACTTGTCCTGCACAAAATAGAACCAGAGTACAAACCAAAACACCAGGACTTGGAGATGGATGTAAAATCCAGTATAAAAATCTTTATTCGACACAAGCACTTTCGTGGGTCACCCCACTTCTTCAGATGTCTAATACATTTTAAAAACAGCTCTTGATTTAAATATACACCCTCTTGAGACACATGATTAAAACCCACCAATACATTGTTCTAATGTGAACAAGCACTTTCATTTTAAAGGAACATTCCACAAGGTACATACCATTAACTGGACTAGAAGTCTGAAATATTATATATATATATATATATATATGCACACACACACGCACACACACTTCTAAAAGCCTATTTATAAGATATCTAAATCATAATTCAAAATTGCATAACATTTCGATGTACAATCATAAGCACAAAATGTATTTTCACGTATTTACATTTCCCACTTGTGTTCTCCAAAACACATACAAGCCTGTAACAAGAAGTCAATAATTTATTATACAAACAGCTCCACAGCACATCTTACCTAAAAAGCTGCCTAGACTTTAACTTAGGACACAAGGGTATATATTCATTTAATCCATGACCTCTGTCAGCCCTTAGTCTTACTATCCACTTAGCTTCAAGCTCTTCAGTGATGTTCCGTAGGCCCCCCCCATTATACTCTTATATGTTCTCCCTGTAACCAAAAATGTTTTTAGAAGTGTGTGTGTGTGTGTGTATTTATATATATATATCTATATATATATCTATGGATATAGGTCATAAGATCAACAGCCACATTCACCGACAACAAAAACATCGACACCACATTATCGACAAACCATAAACACGACACCTCACATGCCCGACAAACAAGTAACCGACTGTCCACAAACACGAAACCCCATACACTGCACACACCACAATAACAACAATCAACTAACAAAACACATCCCCTTATCCAAAAACCACACACAGAACACAAGCACACCAAACTCCTCACAAACCCACACTAAACCTCACACACACAACTATGTACAACCCTAACCCAAACCCTTACCCTAAGGTCCGTCACTATCGCACACTCAGCTAACCCACGCCCTAACCCTAACTCACTTAACCCACCCCTAACCCAAAAAATACCACTACCACACACTTACATAACCCGCGCCCTAACCCTAACTCACTTAACCCATCCCTAACCCAAAAATACCACTACCGACACTTACATAACCCGGCCCTAACCCTAACTCACTTAACCCGCCCCTAACCCAAAACATACCACTACGACACTTACCTAACCAGCACTAACCCTAACTCACTTAACCCACCCTTAACCCAAAAATACCACTACGACACTTACATAACCCGCCCTAACCCTAACTCACTTAACCGCCCCTAACCCAAAAAATACCACTACCGCACACTTACATAACCCGCGCCCTAACCCTAACTCACTTAACCGCCCCTAACCCAAAACATACCACTACCGCACACTTACCTAACCCGCCCTAACCCTAACTCACTTAACCCACCCCTATCCCCACAGACTGTCACTATCCACACTTACCTTACTCGCACCCTAACGTCCGTCACCACCGCATACTCACACAGCCTTCTTTCCAACTCACTATCCCTGGCGTCGGCATGTTCATCCGTAGCAGCAAAAACACGGACAGCACACAATAAGAGAATTAAAAGCACGATTTAATCCACAATCCAGACAAATGAACGTAAGCGCTTTCGGCAGGTTCAAATAACCCGCCTTCATCAGACAACCACAAATTCCAGATCATTTATTAAATACATTCATATTAAAATTCACTAACCTATCGTGATAAAGTGCATTCTTCAATTAAATACAACCATGGCAACCTTAAAGAACTTAGAACTATTACACCAGATGCCCGGTTGTATTTCTGACTTAAAAAGTCAAGATAGGTTCTTTTAAAACATTGCAAAATATTATAAACTTAAAGTTTTATCCTCATATGACTACATACACAAGCAGTAATTATGTATATTAGTGCTTTATATTTTCTTACTATTAATATTATTATAAATAACACCTATTAAAAAATAGATATTTTTTAATGTTAAAGCAATATGCTAGAGACACTCCGAAAGACTAATTTGGGACATAAATCTTGGAAAACATGTCCAAAGCCTATTTTAAAGAAATCCCCTGTATAAAAATATACCATGTTAAAAATCTTATAATCACTGCCAACTATTTATTACAGAAATGATAATTGCTACGTCTAATGGTGCCCAATGCCATTTGGTTTAATTAACCCTATACGGGGATGTAATGGTTAATAAAAATATTATTAATAACCCATATGGCAATAATTAATGTAATCATTTACCTATTGAGAGAGAGCCATTTTAGTACACATTTGATAGAAAGACTTTCATTAATACCAGGGGAAACATGAGCCCTAGTCCTAATTTGCCAAAGCAGTTCGTCCATCTCTAACGAAATCTGCCATGGTCCTCCCCTTAAATCAATTTCACGCTGTTGTAATACGAAAAAATGAAACCCATGGCCTGGGAACTCAAGGGAATGCCTTGCAAGAGCATTATTAACATCAAGTCTTTTAATAGCATATTGATGTTCGTAGATTCTGTTTTTTAGCCTTCTCTCGGTCTTGCCGATGTAGAAGGCTTTACAAGAATCACAAATAGCTGCATAGGTGATGGCTTTAGAATCACAATCATAATGCCCATTACACTTGTATTCCTTCTCATTGATTGTGCATGCTGTTGCAACTCTAATGAATTTACATTGTGGACATACACCACATCTAAACATGCCGCACTGTCTATTGGACCTGCGAACTACATTCTTTTGAAAAATGCTTTTCAAATTTTCACCCCTCCTGTATGTGATCTTAGGGCAAACGCCCAGAACAGAACATAATGTTTTATCTTCCCTTATGATCTCCCAATTTTTATTCACAACCTCTCTGATTCTGAAAGAATCAAAACAATAAGTCTGTATAAAACTAATGTTGAATCTATTGTTATTAGTTATAGAATTGATGTCATCTGAAGTTGTTAGATGTAAGTAATCATTGGGATGTTCTGGGTTATGATTACCTTGGTCAGAGAGCAAGGGCATAAAGTGTCCACTGTGCCTTTTATTAGTGACTTCAATTAAGATGTTAGATAGTAATCGCTGGGGATAACCCCTAGCGGTAAACATGTCAAATAGACTGTTACATTCTAAAGAGAAGTCATCCGGATCACTCACCATACGGGCCGCCCTCACCATCTGACCCTTAACCACCGATTTCTTTTGGTGGTAGGGGTGATTGCTGGAGAAATGAAGAAAAGCATTAGAATATGTTGGCTTCCTAAATATCTTACTTTTTAACTTTTGTTTAGATGAATCTTTAATTAATGTGATGTCAAGGTAGTTGATCTCCTTTTCATCAAATTTATATGTAAATTCAAGGAAGTCCGTTAACTTAGTAATGTTCTCTATGAATGATGGGATCAGGTCGCTATGACCTTCCCATATACAAAAAATGTCATCCTGGTATCTTGTGTACCAGGAGACATATTGTAAAAAGAATTCATCTTTGAATAGGTAATTAGACTCCCAATGAGCTAGGACTGCGTTAGCAAAAGAACCCCCGCAGGGCGAGCCCATGGCTACACCCGAGGTTTGTAGATAAAACTTCCCCTCAAAGGTGAAGAAATTGTTAGACAATACAATTTCTAAGAGAGTTTCGATCAAATTGATGACATCATGATCGACATTTTTACGCAGCATAAACTCTCTGACCCAATCAAGACCTATTTGTTGGGGAATGACGGTATAAAGGTCCCTAATATCGATAGTAAGGAATACCATACTGTCATTGTATATGAGAGTATTAATGTTCTTAAGGAAGGACCAAGAATCTTTGCATATATGCATTTCTGAATTAATCAAAGGCTTCAGAATATTATCCACATACTTGGCACATCCCTGAGTAATAGACCCTCTACCATCTATTATGGGTCTAAATGAGGGCGAAGTAAGTCCTTTATGAAGTTTCGGGGTACCAAAAAATAGTGGAATTTTAGGAGCTGGCATAGTAAGATAGTTAAGAATGTCGGTGTTAATATATCCCTCCAAAAGTAAATCATCAAGCATGCTATTAATTTTTCTATAGGCTCCATTGATTTCATTAATAGATGAAATTCGATAAGCTGGTGACTCCAAGTGTACAACCAGGTACTCAACATATTTATAATGGTCCATAAAGGCTAGACCCCCACCCTTATCGGGCTTCATAACCCTAATCTGACAATCTTTTACCATGTCTATGAAATCTTTTTGTAATGGGGTAATATTGTACAGATTTTTCTGAGTACTATATATAGTTTGATTTCTAATAGCCCATAGGTCCATTTCGCAGATTTTTTCAAATGTTTGTAAGGTCCCATATAAGGGTGGATTATAGGTACTAGCTACCCTAAGTAGACTACTAGCTGATGAGTTGTTGCCCATCAGTTGATTCAGATTTAATTTCCGTATAAACACTTTCAAATCAACAATAAGTCTACCTATGTCCATGTTACGACCTGGGACAAAGGAAAAATCCTTAGCTAAAAAATCAATGATATCCTGTGGAATGTTCAAACAAGTGTAATTATATATTATAAAGTCACCAGAGGAGCTTTTATGCACTTTTGGTTCCGTTCCGATGCTCTGCTCTTGTATCATCTCCTGCGGCCACGTCTCCTGTTCGTTGAAATATTCTGCCTCTGAGGTTGAGGGCGAGAATTGACTCTGTGGTTGTTGACCATCTGAAAATCCTGGTTATTTAAATTGTCATTGATACCAGGAAAATCTGTGGAAACAGAAGGTATTTCGCCATCTGTTGCCATGAAATTATTATAATTATTGTTGTTACCATTGAGCCTTGGACTACGTCTAACAGGTGGTCTGTTATTACCCCCATTGTTGTTGGTATTATTCGTAGTAGATCTGCTATGCTCAACATGAGAAATTTCAGTTGGTAGATAGTCAACTGTTGGAATTTGAGCCTGTGTTAATTTCGGATAGGCTTCATTATTAGCATACTCCCTAATGTCACGTGCTAGCTTCATCCGTAGCGTCGGTCTTCCGAGTGTCGATCATCTGGCGCCCGCTAATCCGTTGTCGGTGATGTCGGCTGTCGATCTTCTAACCTAGACCCATATCTATATATATGTTTCAGACTTGTAGTCCAGTTAATGTCATGTACTTTGTGGAATGTTGCTTTAAATTGAAAGTGCTTGTTCACATTAGACAATGTATTGGTGGGTTTTAATCATGTGTCCCAGGAGAGTGTATATTTAAACCAAGAGCTGTTTTTAAAATGTATTAGACATCTGAAGAAGTGGGGTGAGCCAAGAAAGTGCTTGTGTCGAATAAACATTTTTATACTGGATTTCACAGCCATCTCCAAGTCCTGGTGTTTTGCTTTTTACGATGTAAAATAAATAAATGAGACAATAACTCTGAAATGTAAAATAACTAAATGAGACAATAGCTGTAATGTAAAATAACTAAATGAGTCACAGCCTCTGACATGTAAAATAAATAAACAAGACAATAGCTCTGACATTTAAAATAACCAAATGAGACAATAGCTCTGACATTTAAAATAACTAAATGAGGCAACAACTCTGACATATAAAATAACTAAATGAGACAATAGCTCTGATATGTAAAATAACTACATGAGGCAATAGCTCTGACATGTAAAATAACAATGAAATGATACCTTTTTCAGCAGTAAATCATGTGGTTTCACTAACTGCTCACACAACAGTAACAAAAAAAGAATATAAAACATCTGCAAAGCAAGGATGCTACCCCCCAAAAAATGTGTTGATACCTCCAAGTATATTCAGTACTGCTGGCCTGGAAATTTAACATCTCTGGCAGTTGTTGTAATGCACTTATTGTGAATGGCATGCAAGACCACTTTCCTTAAATTTCTAATAGACTCTATAAGGCTTATCAGCTCTGCATAGTATTCTTAATAGATTTTAACATAATATTTAAGACCTGTATCAACTCAAGTAAAATTAGTTCCCATATTTTTATCATGAGTCAAATGCAGTATGTTCCTTTTCCATAATCATTTTAAAAACCTATTTTACAAACATTGTTTCCCAATACCAGACTGTGGAAAGTAATAGCCAAACATAGGCAAGAGGAATATATGTCAGCTTATTTTACACAATTACAAATGCCATTTGGTGTGGAACTTATATGTGGATGTAACAAGACTGTGGAATATGTTCACATCTGTATTACTTCTAATGTAGAGATACACTTTAAAAAACTAACCGGGTGAGGCAACATGTGACATTATGGTCTGTGATTCTTTGTGAACTACTTTTTTCTGATACTTGTTATTAAGAAGAAATAACCTAATATAGGCAAAAGAAATGCTGTGCTTTATTTCCATGATGACAAATATCTACTAGTACACTGTTTTCATGTAGATGGTGAAGTTTTAGAGCATCTTATTATATGGACTCTGTAATATTTAACCCTACAAAATGCACTTGTGAGAAGATGATCATGGGGAGGTAAAATGCATCACTGTGATCTTGATTCTTTGAGTATTCTCTGATGTCTGATAGTGAATTACAGGTAACAAGAATATTTCAGTTTATTTTACAAGACTGCAGATATTGGTCTAGCAGCTAATGTAGTAAATAAAGGTTATGAGCTGTTAACAAGTTGCATCCTGTGGACTAGGGTTTGAGATCCACAGCCTCCATTTGCCTACTATAGGATTCAAAGTCACATTATCAGATTTTTTGGGGGGAGGATCAGTCTGAAAAAGTTTCACATGGATCAGTGCTCTACCATGGTTAAGAAATAATCACTAGATATTGTGTACGAAAGCAGCAGCTCACATATTCTTACCTTGCAGTGTACAAAAGGAATATTTTGCTTTACTTTAGATGATTGCAAATATCATTTTGTCCAATGCTTGCATGGAGATTTTTATAGAACTGTGGAACACTATCATATTTGTAGACTACATTAATTCTACCTCAAAGATGTTTTTGTGAAAGATGCTGTACTGGCATAGAAGGATAAAGCCCTATCTATAGCCACAAGGTCCAAGGTTTGACTAGTGGCTCAAGTGATTGACAAAGGGGCAGGGAGGGATGGCATACTTATTCTGAGTGGAAGGGTGTTCATCGATGATGCTCCCTTAGGGGAGATGTAATTCAAAGAAGGGATATGCCTTTGAATGTAATCAACAAGGATGGAAGGTGAGGCAGTAAGTGACTAGGGCTTATATAGAAACCCACCAGGATGGAAACAGATATGACCAAGCCCCCAAGATGCCCTTAGTATCTACAACCTGCCCCAACAAAACCAGTGTAAGTCTGGGACTATAGGAGATAAGCTGACAAACCTAGTGTGGACATGGGACACTGGGGTCTGGGTTAAACGCAGCCTCAAAGGAGACCAAAAATGTACTTAACAATGTACTTGTGAAAGAAATGATAATGAGTAGCAGAATATAAGATAGTGCTGAGGCCTTGGCAAGCATTATTCTCTGATACCAATAGTGAGAAGCAATAAGCACACGTATGCACAATGATTACTTGTCTTTAACATGATAACAAATATCATTAAATATCATTTGTGCACCACTTACAATTTGATTTTACAGTACTACGAAATACAATAGCACCTGTATAATATATTAATTCTACCACAGAAATGTGCACGTGAAAAAAAGATAATCATTGGGAAGCAACATACATTACTGTGGTCTTGATTCCTTGACAAGTGCTGGTCTTTGATAATTAATAGGAAGAAGTAATAACCAAAGATAGGAAAGAGGACTAGTCCACTATATGTGACTGTAAATATAATGTGGCAGATTTGCACTTATGTACAGTAGTTCATAAATTATTGCTTCACGGTTCATTTTTAATAATAAAAATGTTTCTCTGAATAAAAAATTATCATAGGGACAAAACAAACACCATTAATCCAGATGCTCTCACAAGCTATATTTTCTGATAACCAATAGTCAGAAGTAGTAGCTAAGAATAGATAAAAGGAACAGTTAATTTTACTTCACATGATTACAAATATTTGGTGCAGTGCTTGCATGAATGCTAAAGTCATGTAGAATACCTTGACTGTCCTCTTATTTTGGTCTTTGCACAGTTGAAGACTATATTAATTCAGCTATGCAAAGAACAGCAGCAGGTGTCAGTGAAATACAACATCTGGAGGCTCTATTACAAACTATTTCCACGTATTAAAAAGTGAAAATGAAAAGAAAACATAAAGTATTATGGTCCTAGTTCTTTGAGAAGTGAAATCAAATACCCCTGCATGTTACAACACTGACAGCACCCCCCCCCCAAGAGTGGACCCAGTGGTGAGAGATCTGGGTACTCCAATAGATAATAATTGGAACTTTGACCTCCATGTGTCTATGATAGTAAGGAAATCCTTCTATGTGGCTCAGCTTATAAGTAAGGGCATGGTATCCAGATCTATGGATGTCATAGTACCACAGCACTTGGCCCTCATCAGACCAATAATCGACTACAATGTACCCTTTGGCATGTACCTCAGCAGGCACCTGCAACAGCTAGAACATCCTCAGAAGTTTCTCACCAAAAAAATACAGGGTAAAGCCAACATGTCATATGCAGACCGATTAAAAACTCTATCACCGTATTCAGTTTTCCACCAATTACTGAGGGGTGATCCCTTCCCAATCAGCAAGGTAGTCTCTGACCCAGCCCTGATGAAACTGTTGCATATTTGCAAAACTAGCTGAGCAAGGGTTACCAGCTCCAAGGATCTAAACTTGATATCTGGCATGAATAGATCATTTTGAAGAGACAGATTTGTGTCCCAGAGATTGTCCCTCCTCTGGAATAGGCTTCATATTCACATGAAGCAGAGCCCTTCCCTGACCATTTTCAAGCACAGTCTGGACCAATAGATGTCAAACTGTAAATTCACTCCCGGGGTGGCACCCATGTCCTTTATGGACAGATGCAATCTGTAAAAATTGTCAAAAGCCTGCTTTCTGACCCTTTTTATCTTTCCCCTAGGTTAGAAAATTGGGGAAAATCTGGGTAAGACTGGCTAGTCTTGTAAGGGCTAGTACCCTAGTAATCTCCTATGAACTTATAAGTGTTGCTCTATGTTGCTCTATGAGCAGTGAGACGTAATAGTCAAATATAGGCAACAGATGTATTTTCCCATTCTTTTCCGTGAATGAAATCTACTATGGGTGATATGTTGTTTATCAAATAATCTCCTGCTGTCCCAATACCATCCTGTCACTCCATTACAGTCAAATGTAACACTACCACTGCTTTGCAAGGCAACATTTAACACTGACAAAACTTGTTTGTTATGTTGGTCTAGGACCTTGCAGATGGTTGCAGTGTAGACACAGAACATGCTACTTTGCTACCAGACACGTGTGCAGGTGACAGTGAGTGAGCTCCTCTTTGTTTTTATAGTACACATGATGTAGTCACTATGGGCAGAAGGGTCTCTTAGCATTTTATTAACATGACTTATAAAATAGCTAGAAGCATCAAACTGTGTGTGCGCATGCAGGTGTGTGTGTGTATGTGTACGCGCACACGTATGCATACATTTGGGTGTGTTTAGTTCCGATCAAAGAACATTTATAATAATTTGTGACCTGTGTATCACCATGGTCTTGGAATAAGTAACTGATCAAATTTCTAATCATGATAGAATCAGAATGAGCATCAGTGCTGCGATAGTCTGTCAGTACCTTTATTACATACAGCGTAAATTGCTGGCAGGGGCTCTGAGCTGGTTCATGTTATCCTCTGCTATCAATATGGCCATCAGTCTTCATTACCTATCCCTTTGTGGTTGAATGCAGTCAAACAAGAAAATGTTTCTTTTCATATTATTAACAAGACACAGATTACCACTGCATGGCAACGGCAGTGAGATCATTCAGAAATACATACTCATGAACACAGATTATGATATTTGGATATGTTTTAATGCAGTAGCTCAGAGCTAATATCATACTAGTGATGAAAATCTAAAATTGTTTGAATTATACAATGTTGAAAGGAGATTAAAAGAGAGAGGGTATAATGAGGGAAAACTATCACGATGCAAGCTGTGCTTGGGGGTGTTATGTTAAAAACACAAAGAATGCCAGTTGGTAATAACAACAATAGATCTAGGGGTACAAACTCTTCTAGTTGTACTGATGTGAGTAAAAAGTTCTATTATGTTACTAGGTTTTCTCTTTTTTCTGAAATTTTTAGTAAATATTATAAGGAGATTTTGGCATATTATTTCTGAGGATGAGAATATAGGTAATTTATTCCCCAAACATGTCACGTTTTCATTCAGTAAAGGGAAAAATTTGAAGTAATTGTTGAATCACAATTTTGTTGTGGGGCCCAACATTGATTTACCATTAGGAACATTCCGTTGTGGTCATTGCAGTATATGTACCAGAGTGAGAAATTTGTCAGGTTTAATGATTAATGGGAAATTGTTTAACTCTAGATACTATTTTAACTGCAGGTCAACAGTGGTGGTTTATATTCTGTGATGCAGCTGTCCTAATATTAGATGGTACAGAGGGCAAACCAAATGTATGGTCAGAATTTGGGTCCTTGAACATCTTAGAGATGTAAGGAAACATAATGAATTAAGTCCTATATCTAATCATTTTTATGAAATGCATGGGGGTTCTGATTGTGGGTTATTTTTTTGTGTACTTGCAAAACCCTTTCTACCTAGAGGGGGTGACTATATTAGTAAATTGCTTGAGTGGGAAACTAGAATGATATTTAAATTACAAACATTTGTTGCCTAATAGTTTAAATCAGGAAGTAGGAAATTAAATGGTTAAGTGTTTAGCTATTTATATTTATATAAATTCTATACGGATAGTCTGTGAAAATATTTGTGAATTTGTATAAATTGTTTTGTTATATAATATATTTATTAACTATATTTTTGTGTAAGAATGCATATGAGTTGTAGACATTAATTGTTATTTAAATTGTTTAATTGCATTATTGGATCTTGTTAAGAGGCTGTTTGTTATAATATAAAAAAAACAGCTGAATTTGTTATACTTTGATCCTTGAAGGCAAATTGCCGAGGTGCCAGATCATTGTTGCTGAATAAAGAAAGTAAGGTGCTGCTGTTAAATTTGTGTTTTTTTTGGACTTATTCTTGGTGGTTTGTGTGTCTAATATTATTGTTGTAGCCATATTCTTACTGAATAGCCCCAAGGCTTGTGAAAGTAGTACTGTATAGCGACACATCAGTAACACTTGCAGGTTTATGAAATGTTTCCGTAACTCAATGTTGGAATTTACAGTTTAATTTAATTCCTTGCTTAAATTATATTGGTTTCATAAGTAGAACCTAATAAAGTGTTATAACAGCAGATTACAGCAGCAGACACATTGGGATAGGAAGATGGTACTCACCCATCTATCTCTTCATCCAGGGGTTCATATGTGGTCTTATAGCAGTCAATCCTCTTCAGGAAGTCTTCAACTACTTCCTCCTTGTTGCAGTCTTCATAGTCAGGTCCAGTCAGCTTCACCTGCTACAGTAGGATACAACAGAAGTAAAATAAGCACACAACAACTGAGGTCCTCACCTCTGATGTTGCTGACCTAAAATAACGTGACCATTTTATTGTTGTATTCCCACCGCTTCCCTGGAACTTATGCAAAGTATTGATAGAGAGTGGAATGACCAATATAATGTATGCTTAAAACATGAAGCACATTGATAGCATGCTGTTTTTGTTACCATGCACATGTTATCAGTGCATGCCTTACAGTTCTGCCATGCATCAACTATGTGAAAGCACTTTCTTAGTCACACTCTGGCCAAGCAAATAATGATGGACTTTCATTTAAAATGAAACATGTCGACATCCTATATTTTACAACAACTTCATAGACAAAAGCATTCTAAATACATGACTCTTTCTATTTTGTGTCAGATGTTATTGTCCTCCGAGGAAAATAAACAGACATTTGTTAATGCTGCACACCTGTCTGTTATTCTAAAGATCTGTAGAAACTGCTGAACTCTCAGTGAGTAAACTGCCACATATAGTGCTGTAGTTGCCAAATAAAAATGTAAGGTTAATCTTCACAACTAAAAATCATTTTGGCCAGACCTCAGTATAGTCTAGCTGAGGCCCTATTATATGAAGCTAGGCCCTCTTACTCTAGAAAAACCACACCAAAGCCACTTTTCAGCCATGTAACCTGGACCGGAACACTAAAGGTGGAGGTTTGTCCATATTCATTAAGAATATCCACACCTCCAGGCTAGTTGCTCAGCATAATGCATCCAAGGTTATCCAAGTGCAACTAACTTTGGGCAAAACTGCAATCCAAATTGTAGCTTGCTACAGATCCCCCACCATGCCCCAGGATTCCCACTTCTTTTCTTGATATACTGGAAAATATTAGGGTTCAGCCAACCACCCTAATAATGGGCGATTTCAACTACCCCACCATTAACTGGGAAAACTACTCATGTACCAACTCCTTTGTTCAACACTTTCTAGAATTCATAAATTCCAATGCCCTGGATCATCTTATCCACACCCCCACCAGGTGCAACAATATCCTAGACCTAGTCATTACCAACATGAGTGACCAGTGTTCCACACCTGAAGTCAACTCCTCGTTGGTCCGATCTGACCACAAGCTAATCACCCTAGATATCCACATCCTGCCCTCACCCTCTATTAAGTAAACAATGGTAAATATTTTCTCCAAAGGCAACTTCATGCTTCTTAAGACAGAAGTGGCAAACTTCATGACACCCATGCAGATGGACAATACAGTTATGACTGCTGAATCCTACACAAATGCACTCTATAAGAACTTACATGAGTGCATGGATCATGCTATCCCAAACAGAACCAAGATTCTATCCTCCAAAAAAAAGGAAGTCAATCTGGTGGTCCCCTGCCATAAGCAAACTGTACAACAGAAGGAAGAAACTGTTGCAAAAGAGAGTAAAATCCCATGAGTGGAGGAGCTCCCTGGTCAGCCTCAGTAAGAAGCTGAGATCCCTTATATGATCCTCCAAAGCTAGCTACAAAAACAAAATCACTACTGATTCTAAGGACAACCACAAAGCATTCTATAGCTATGTCAAGAATCCCAAAGGCAACACTCAGATCTGCTCCGAGTTACAGCACAATGGCATGAAAATTACAGAACCAGCTGATATTCCCAACATCCTGGCAGATATTGTCAGTGCTAACTTTACCCCCCCCCCCACTCACTAAAGGGGCCATATCTATACAGGAAGAATGCCTGTAATCACAACTATGCAGGTAAAAGCTGCACTCTCTAAAACCAAAAACACAGTATCCATGGGACCGGACAACATCCCAGGCTGCATTTTACATGAACATCAGAACAAACTGGCTCCCCACCTAAGCACCATGTTCAATCATAGCCTCACATCAGGCTTTGTGCCCACTGAATGGCCTACAGTAACATTTATCCCACTCCACAAAGGGGAAACCACCACTGATCCCAGGAACTATCGCCCTATTAGCCTAACGAGCCTGGTCTGCAAGGCCATGGAATGTATCATCATGGAACTCATAAACAAAGACATTGGTAAACTCCAGACTCTGGACCCCACCCAGTTTGGGTTTGTGAAAGGCAGATCATGCCTCCTGAACCTGATCGACTTCTTTGAGGCAGTCACCAAAGCCGTAGACGAGGGTAAGGTAGTTCACACAGCCTATCTTGACCTCGCCAAGGCTTTTGACACCATCCCTCATTCTGGAATTATAGCTAAACTCACTAAACTAGGTATAAATCCCTATGTCACAAGATGGGTTGCCAACTGGCTCACTGACAGAGCCAACACTGTAAATGTTGCAGACTCCAAATCTGACTTCAAACCAGTGACAAGTGCAGTACAACAGGGTTCAATCCTGGGACATCTCCTGTTTGGTATCTACTTATCTGAAGTACAGGCTAACACGGAAGGCCTCTGCCTAATGAAGTTCACAGATGACTGCAAACTAGTAGCCATAGCTGAGTCCCCAAATGATGTGGACATCCTACAGAAGGGCCTCACTGAGACAAATGTGTGGTGTCAGAGCCATGGCCTCAAGCTCAATGCCAAAAAGTGCATTGTCATCCCCTTTGGTAAAAACTCTGTACCCAATAACTACCACATAGGCAGCAGTCTACTTATCACCGAATGTGTGATAAGAGACCTTGGGACCCAGGTGGACAGTAGTCTCTCCTTTGATAATCACATCGCCACAGTAGTCAGGAAGTCCTTCTACATGGCACACCTCATCACAAAAGGGTTCTCATCCAAGAAAAAAGAGGTCATTGTTCCCCTCTACTCGACAATCATTAGACCCATTATAGAGTACAACGCCCCTTTTGGAATGTACCTTACAAGACATCTGCAGCAGCTGGTAAGGCCACAGAAGTACCTCACAAAGAGGATTACTGGCCTCAAACAGATGCCCCACACTGACCATCTCAAAAAACTCCATCTTTAATCCATAGCATATCGCCTACTCCAAAGTGATCTCTGCCTAACATATAAAGTTATGTCAAACCCAGAGCTGTTGGACATGCTACACCTAAAGAAATCCCAATCCCTCCGAGGTACACACTCTAGGGACCTAAACCTTGTCACCACAATAAACAGGACATTCTGGAGGGATAGATTCCTGTCCCAGAGACTTCCCATACTCTGGAACAAGCTACCCATCTATGTCAAGCAAAGTTCCTCATTAGCACTCTTCAAGAAAAATCTTGAGTGGATGAGAAATAGGAAATACGCCCCGGGGATCAGTTCTGTGGCTCTGCTCAACAGTGGCACAGGAAAATAACTTTCTTGGGTGGCATAAGCCAGGGAACCTTGTTGGCTAGGCTTACTTAGCCCCCTGGGCTGATAGCCTAGTACCTACTTATGAACCTAAAGGGGATTTTATAGCAGCTGAGTAGTCACATTTTAGGATTGTGACAAATCATTTGTGGTAGTGACAGAACAGTCAAATCTATTATAGTCGTACAGAACTTGCAATGTGCGACCATTTTAATTTAGAGGTCAACATATTGAATATTACCAAAGCTACAAATAAATAGTCATTGCATTAAATGCAAACTCACAGCTCTGGAATCTTTCAATAGTTAGAAGTTAAACCTTCTGAAGATTCATCCTGGGGGCTTACCTCAAAAATTCTGACAATGCCAATTTGCAGTTCCATCACATTAGCATTCAGAATAGATCCACAAAGGCAATTCTACAGTTCACAAAGAAAGGTTACACATAAAGTATTATGAAAATATTTGCTAATAAAATGTTTGAACCATTGGCCATGCTGTAGATTTTCAGTTGTGCTGTAATCCAAGTTAATGCAAGTGACTGAGGCTAGAAAGGTACAAAAGAACTCCTTGTGCTAAAGCATGCTCACATCATTCAGCTGTCACTACAAATATTATTTAGCAATGTGCTAGTGTCACACATCTGCAGTAAAAAAATAATTGGTTCTTATCCCTACAGAGGTGAGCAGTCTTTCATAGAACTTGAAAGCAACATTTTTACAGGCATTATAGAAAATAGGGTATTTAATTTAGCACAGTTCAATACCTTCCTTTCATCCAGAGACATTTCACTGCAAACGGGTAGGAGGAACATAAATGCAGTTAATAATTTAAATGTATATTTATTCCCAGAAACTGGATTGGTGAAATTGGTGTCTATGGGTTGATTAGAAAACAATTGCCCAATTTAAAAATGGTTCCCTTGCAAAGCATTGACTCCCAACTCTCAAATGATCCTCCTGTTCAATCACAACTGATCAACTAGGGAACTCAAGACCAAAACTAAAAAGTTAATGAATTCATTTTCCACTGGGGATCAAGGTACCCCTACACCTAAGGTGGGGGATTTTCCCCACCTACTTACATAAACTAACTCCATGGTACAACAGTAAGGAAAAAAGAAACACCCAGAAAGGGTGAAAACATTGAACATGAGCTCTCTCTCACACACTTAACATGAACTCTCTCTCTCTCTCTCTCTCTCTCTCTCTCTATCTCTCTCACACACTCTCACTGTCAATATAATGTGGGAAATACAGGCTGTGACTTACTTGTAACCTGGTGAGTTGATATCCGTTGAGTTACAGTTCATCTGTCTGTAGGGAAGCCTTTAGAAACAGACTCTGTGGTCACTTCTTTAGCTAATTTAAATCCTAACATTACAGATAAGAAACAACAAAACAGCTTTTGTTCCAAGTAACATGCCCATCTTACCTAAAAGGATGTTTTGCATGTGGCAAATATTCTAACTTTAAGTGCATTTGTAAGACTAACCAATTTACCTCTGTAAGCAGTAATGCACTTGAAATCAGACAATTATTAACTTATACTACAACATGGAGGCTGTATAAAGTGTGCCAGACTTAATTGTTACACATTACTGATCTACACTTTCATTTCTAACCATGGATGTACAATTTGGTTGATTTGTCTTTAAAAATCAAGATTGTAATATGTTAAGATAATTCACTTTTGTCTGAAATGCAGCAATCTTGGAGTTAATGCTTTTAAACTGGAGTGGTAGTGGTGCTACAGGGCACCCATGCAAAAACAAAAAAAGCTTTAACAGTGAAACAGCAAGTTTTAATTGCTGCTGTTTCACTGTTAGTTAGGTAATTAGCAATTGTATGTCTGGGTGTTGTTCACTCAAGTGTCAAAATTAGAAATAGAACCATTTAAAATTACTATTATTATTATTTTACATTTGTTTACCGGGAGTGTCTGAATGGACTAGTAGCCCATTTTCAGTGGAGGCACAGGGAGAAAAGGTCTAAAATACAATATTATTAATATGAGATACATTAGAACACGTAAGTTGCTTTATGTAGACAAGACATCAAGATACCTAAATACTAGAATTTCTAAATATGTATGTGGTTTGAGACAGAATACTATTTACTAGGCATAAAACAATCCACATATTAGAAGTTTTAATTTTAAATGACACATATACCTAATCAGGGAAACAAACAGGACAATGACATGGGTGAAATAATAACTGGAAGGGGGACTCAAAAGATGGTAAGGAAGGGGATAGCACAACAGTCAGTTCAGAATTATGTAAAAACTCATACTAAAACAACACACTAATGACACTGAGCAGTCACTGCAAATGTTCTGTTTGTTTCAGACAACTCAGAAGACAAGTGGAAAAGAGTCAACTGATTTGTGAATGATACAAAGGTAGGAGCCATGGTGGAATGTAGAAGACAAAGGAGAGATTTGTATGAACTGACAAAAGGAATATAAAGGCTGCAGTTATAATTCCATTTAAACAAATGCAAGGTGCTGTGTATGAGATAAAAAAATACAGGTGAGTGGTACAGACTCTGGGGACCTGAACTTAAACAAAATGACTAACAAAAAGATTTGCTAGTGGTGAAAACAACACCATAACTGTTAAGTGCAAGTAAAAAAAAAAGCTGCACCAAAAGCCAACAGATGGTCACATGCACCCTTAGAAAAGCAGACTACATGGACTCTAAGAGACACTATTTATACAGCATCTGGGTATTCTGTGCAGGTTTGGTGACAATGCATAAGCATGAAGACAGCATAACTGAAAGCCAAGCAATGAATATCAACAGAGTTAGCTAAGAGGTGGAGGAACTGTGGTAGAAAGGGAGAACGGATGACTAGGTCTGCGTACATGTGCCAGACATGGAGGTCATCAACTACAAGCAGTGAGGACAAACAACAGCCTAGACCTTGGGAATGTTCACCGCACAAAGATGACTCCCAATGTATGGAATATACTAAACAATATCTAAGGGAATGTGACACAAATGATGCATTCAAGAGGGTTTGGTGCTGATGGAGAAGTGAGGAAGATGTGAGAATAATTCAGGAAAATGCAAGTTACTGAAGACAACAAAGGGTGGTTATAAAGATAAACATCTACTTCTGTACACAGTAAAATGTACACATATATGGAGTCTGTAGCTACCTAAGTATATTTCAGGGAATTATAGAACAGCGAAGGGCAGTATGTAGTGTAATTTCAGCACTGCAGTGGAGGATATGGTTATGTGTTTTGTTTAGAAACATTCTACATTATTCTGTAGCAATTATTTGTTTGGAGTTCATTGTGTATTTCTTTACATGAATTTAAATAGTTATTATATCACTTCAACATTTCTAGTAATTCTTCACAGGAAGGTCACTACTACACATAACTGCCAACTGTTCCTAATTTGTCAGATAGTGTCTGATTTTGACTCATATTTTTGCCGTCTCTTGTAACACTTTTGATCTATTGAGGATTACAATCTGTCACTAATGCCAGAGTTTCACACACCTTATTTAAAAAATGCATCATGTTGATTCATAGGTTCATAGGTGTATACTAGGCTGATGACCACTAGGGCCTTTATAAGTCTAAAAATGAAGCAGCCTCTGCGAGTACGGCAGCTGCAGGGTCCTAACGGGAAAGTACACAAGATAAAAATGGACCAGCAAACAAGGCACGTTGAAATAATGAAAAATACTTTAATAAATGTATTAGGTTCTATTAGACAGACTGGTTTCGGCAATTACTTTACAGAGCCTTCTTCAGTGTTTGAATAAAATACAAAAAAAGAACCTATTTATAAGAAATTCCTTGAATCATGTGATTCATTACAAATGTTCACTGAGGCCAGGCTTAAAGAGCCCACCAAGTTTAATAATCCATTTTTTCTCCATTGAATTCAATAAATCATGCCAACCTAATTTATTGTTTCTAGATCACAAAATTTTATCAATAATGATAAAACTGAAACATGCATTATGATGATTTAAAGAATGTTTATATAAGGCATTTATTTCCCTCTTATTCCTAATGTCGCTGAGATGCTCAGATATACATAGTTTCAATGGTCTTGAAGTTTGGCCAACATAAAATTCAGAACAGTTGCACTTGGCCAAGTAAATAACCCAGTCGGAGGAGAAATTAGCAAAGCATTTTATATTATACACCTCTGGGGTATTTTGGCTGGTAAAACTTTTAGTTTTAAGTAACTTGGTACAATATGTGCAATGTCCGCAAGGGAAGCATCCAAATAAAGGTTCGCCTGATAATGTAGTTTGTATCGTGTGAGTGGTTTTGGCATCACAGTGTTTAAAATGATTAAAGAAAGCAGATAAATTTTTGCCTTTACGAAAAGAAAATGAACATCTATCACCAAGGATTTCCTGAAGTCTGGATTCACGTTAATATATTCCAATTATGTTGGACCATATTAATCAATGTATTGGTGTTACGTCCATAAGTGGTGATGAATCTGGGAGGTTCGGAGCTGGATTTATTGCTGGTCTTATAATGTAGTAAATCTTCACGCTTCATACTATCAACAATATTTTTGGTGTGTACAAGATGACCCATTTTGTATCCACGGTCGTGAAATCTGTGTACAAGATCATCCCTGAAACGTGTGTATGTGTCTTGATCAGAACAAATGTGTTTAATACACATGAACTGAGATTTGGGAATGTTTTTGCAAATGTGTGGGGGATGGAAGCTGGAGGCATGGAGTAGTGAATTATTTTCGGGGAATTTACAGTGAATTTCTGTAGACAGCGTATGATCAGATGTACAGCAAACCAAAACATCTAAAAAAATTATTTCATTTTTATCACAGCTGACAGAAAATTTGATTCCCCATTTATTATCATTCAAATAAGTGATAAATTCTGAGAGATATTCACTATCGGACCTCCATACCAACCAGCAATTATCTAAGTACCTACTCCAGATGTCCATCTCATCAATATAAATATTGTGAGAACTGTCATAAATGACCTGTTCTTCAAAATACGCCATGAACAAATCCACGTATATGGGTGCGAAAGAAGCCCCCATGGCTGTCCCCTTCGTTTGCAAGTAACATTTTCCCTTGTAGAAAAACACATTCTTAGTCAGTACATGTTTCGTCAAACACAACAAAAGAGTGTTGAAACCTGGCCTATATAGTTCTGTCTTATTGAGCCAATATCCCAAAGCTTCCAAACCAGCCCAGTGTGGTATGTTCGTGTATAATGATTTAACATCTAAGGTGCAAAGTAACCAGTCTGGCTCAAGTTTGTGTCTGAAATGGTTTGCAGGAATTCAGTAGTGTCCCTGATCCTAGCTCGGACACATTGTAAAATGGGCTGTAAATGTTTGGTTAGAAACAGAGATAATGGCTTGGTTAATTAATTTTGTGGAAGATTTATTGAATTCAATGGAGAAAAAATGGATTATTAAACTTGGTGGGCTCTTTAAGCCTGGTCTCAATGAACATTTGTAATGAATCACATGATTCAAGGAATTTCTTATAAATAGGTTCTTTCTTTGTATTTTATTAAAACACCGAAGAAGGCTCTGTAAAGTAATTGCCGAAACTGGTCTGTCTAATAGAACCTAATACTTTTATTAAAGTATTTTTCCTTTATAAGTCTAGCCATGCAACCTAAATGTATCCCATAAGTTATTTATTTATTTTACATTTGTTGACTGGGATAGTCTGACTGGATACTTGTCCATTTTCAATGGAGGCTCAGGGAGAAAAGCTCCAAGGTGCAAACAATAATGTATTTCATACGACTTAAAACAAAATAATGTGTACAGAGCCATTATTTACAGATTATATTGTTATTGTTCCATAGAGTTATTGTGCCATAGAGGTTTTTCAAAGGTGTGTTTGTTAGCTAGGGCATGATTTAATGGCTGTCTCTATCCATCAGAGACATACGTGCAAGAACAGGTCAGTGTGAATTTCCAGTTTCCCATCCACTGGTCCAGGTTGCTCTTGAATAGGGTCAGAGAAGGGATCTGCTTCACATAGATGAAAAGCTATTCCAGAGAATGTGAGTTCTCTAAGATACATATCTACTTCTCCAACATGTCCTATTTATGTTGTAAGCTAAGTGCAAGTCCTTAGACCCAGTAGTTCTGATGCTGTTCATTATACAGATATTAAAAAGGTCTATCAGGGCAGGATCCAAGGATGGTTTGTATGCCAAACAGGGGTCACCTCAAAGGAGTGTGTAGGAAACAGTGTGTAAAGCTAAGGCTTTAAGGCGATCTGCTTAGGACATTCTGTTTACACCCCATTGTTCTGCTGTCTTTTTAAGTGGATTAGAGTAATATATAAAAACTGTACCTGATTTAGGGCTTTTGTCCCCACCATTATTTTTAGCTTTGTCATGAATTCCTGAGCAAAAAAAGCTGAGAGGTATACTACTAGGTTACCTGGACACCATAAGCAATTCATTCCTTTAAATGCTAAACTATTAATATGGGTTGCTATTATAAAAGGGTTATTATAAAAAGATTGTTCTTTCTACCACTGATTTTAAAGTGATGATCCCCTGGTAGAAACAAACACCTTGTAACAAATGCTACTGCTTATCACTTATACTCTAGCCTTATAAAAGGTATTGCCTTGGGATTAGTGCTCTCATGCCTTTTACTGAAATGGCCATTGAAAATATTGAAACATAAATCCTGTCAAAAAGTATCGCAGCACTTTCACTGAGTGAAGACGTGCCTTGACTGCAGCAAAAAGAGGAGTCTGATCTCTACATGTTATGTAGGGGAAGAGGTGGATGGTGGAATTATAATGGGAGGGTAAGAAAGGTAGCAGAGATAATGACAAAAGTATTCTCACTCTTTCACTCTCTGTCTGTCTGTATGTCTGTCGTTGCCTTTGCAAGAATATACAAAGCCTGAATGATTTATTGCATTGGTAATAGTTTGCAGCAATGTACTGACATCCTGAAAATACCTTCTTGCCCACCTCATTTCAAATTTGCATAGTCACAAAAGCAACAATCCAGACTGTTGCACTTAATTCCCACTTCCTCTGACTCAGCTGTAAAATGGTCGTTAGCAATACATCAGGGGAGTCGGGTAACCGTTTATTTGTAAATAGACATATGTAGAGCCTCTGTAAGAGAAAAGCAGGGTAATTCCACTATACTTTCTCTGATTCAAGACATCACCGCCATTCTGCCCAATTCCACTTTGACCTAAGTTCTTTGGTCCTGCTTTAAGATAATATAGTATATATACTGTGGGTGCTAGACAGAAATGGCTGCTTTTCTCAGTGCCAGGAATATTCTGCTAAAAGTTCCTACAAGGGGCTAGCTATAACATAAGGATAAAGTGAATTTCTTCCAGTTTGGACAAATGAAATAATGTTTATAGAGGGCATTGTTCCTGTTTTTTTTGTTTTTATAGCATATTGATGTTCCTGTATCCTCTTCCTTAAACTTCTAGTGGACATGTTATAATAATAAATGCCCCCTATGAACATTCTTTGATTTGTCCAGATTGAAAGAAATTTACTTTTTCAATTTTAGAGGTGGTTAAACAGGATTTAAGGGGTGGGGATTATAGGAATTATGTGGAACAGAGAGAAGCTGAGTGGCAAATCAAGTTTGCTTCTTACATGGTTTCTGGTTTGAATGACATGGTGAATATTAAATGTTTTTTAAAAAACAGGAAAATTACTATTGGTGATTTGCGAATGTAAAATTTACATGTTCTTATTTTAACATTTTTTAGAAGGTTTTCACATTATTTATTTAATTGGTTTATCATTGGGATGTTATGATTGGCTGACTGTTGATTAAACAGGTTTAAATGTGACTGTCTTGTGTAGAAATGTATTTCTGAGGAAGTCTGTTTGGATGAATAGCAAACATTAAACTTCAACTACGCTAAAAACCATCAGTTTTGTCTCCTTGGTGCTGTCTGAGTGTCTTTTTGTAGTACTGAAAAGTAAATGAAGTTATTATGTGCTCACAGTAATGATAGATCTTTTTGTCACTTTCCATCCTTTCCTCAATAGATCCAATGCTGGCTCCAGCTACAGCCACTTCCAAGCTTTGGCTCCAGTGCTCAGGCTCCTCCTCCTCCTACACATAACCCTTGTGAGATGAGCAAGCTATCTCAGATCGTGTTTGCACACACAAAGAAGTATCAGAAAGTTTAGAATACATGTGTGGGCAACCTAAGAGTGCAGCTGACTTAAATACTGATAACCTGCATAAGAAGAGAGGCAGAGAAAGATAGGACCTTCAGGAGCCAGAGTAAGGGCAGCTAGATCTATCTCAGAATGAGTATATTGTAAACAAATTATACTTCTACAAGGTAAGGAGGTGGGAGGTGAGAGGGCAGTTGAGAAAAGTATGGAAACAAACAACACATATCTATTGTTATGGTGAATATATAACTTTTGAATCTGATGTTGTCTTCTCTGTCCATTCTTCAATGGATGGGACAGGGTCCCTAGCTACTTCTATACTTGGGAGGCCTCATGGAAGGATATCCCAGAGTACAGCTGAACCACAGGATGACCTAGATCTGCACTGCATATCCAGTCTGTAATGTGAGATTAAATCTACAGCACATATGTCATCAATTGGAACACTGGAGAAAAAGGTTGTAGATGAAGCCACAGATATAAAAGAATGAGCTTTTGGGGTCAAATGAAGAGGAATTTCCTTTTCTTGCGTAACAAATGAAATGCACTGAGTCAACAACTGTGACAGAGTGACTTTGGATACTGATTTTCCTAATTTAGCTTTGGAGAAGCACACAAATAACTGATCAGATTTTCTAAAGTTTTTTTTTTTTTGATGTAGATAAAAATGTAACTAATGATGAACATCCAGTAAATGCAAGTATATTCATCCTTGTTTGAGAAATTTAGGAAGAAAACTGGAAGATTTATGGACTGATTAATGGATGATTTAGAAGCCATCTTAGGGATAGAAGAGGAGTTGGTTCTCAGGGACACTCTGTTCTTGTGAAAAATTAGGCATGGAAGATTTGAGGATGAGAAGTGTAGCGTAGAAATTCTTCTGGCAGAAGTGATAGACACCAGAAATAAGGTTTCCTAGGATAAAACCTACAGATAACCTTTTGCAGCAGGTTCAAAGGGAGGGCCAGTCAGGGCCTGCTAGACAATAGTAATATCCCATGGAGGGAATGAATCTCTAAGAGGAGACTGAAGTAGAAATATATCTCATAGGAAGGCCTTGAACAATCTAATAGAAGGCATGGAAGTATGATTTCCCCCCATGGAAGGAAGTAATTGCAGCTAACTGCACCTTGATAGTGGAATAGCTGGCTTCACCTTGGAAGAGATGTGCAAGGAGGTCCAAGATTGCTGGAAGAGATGCTGAAAAGGGATCAGTATTTTTCTCCATAGCCCAAATAGAAAATCTTTTCCATTTGCCTTTATAAACCTCCCTAATGGAAGATTTCTGGGATGAGGACAAGATGTGGACAACTACAGATGAAAACCTGGACTGTTGAATGATCATTGAAATTGGAGAAATCATGCAGTCAACTTGAGGGACTGAATGTTCAGGTGAGTCAATCCTAACAGGTGAGAAAGCAGATCTGGATCTGAGCCCAGTATCCAAACAGGGTGAATTAGATAAGACCAGTGGAAGGGAAACTGCACTTGTTGAGACCAGTACAGGGCTATGAGGATAACTGTGACCTTCATTGTTGATGCTTTCTGTAGGACCTTTGAAATCAGGAGTGTCAGGGAAAAGGCATGAAGAAGTTCTGGGGCCAAGGGTACATTACAGAGTCCCCAGGTGACTCCTCCTCTTGGGGAATTAAAACAAAGAACTTGTTGCATTTGTTGTTGGGAGAGGAAAAACATTGCAACAAGGTCACCCCCGGTAGCTGAAATCCACTCCATTACTAATGGGTTGAGGGACCACTCATGAGGGAGCAGGATAGATCTGTTCAATTTTTCTGCCAGTAATTACAGTGGGAAATGTGTTACAGTTAGAAAGCAACAAGAAGATATAATCCATTACCACGCTATCATGACCTCTTAACACAAAGGACAAAATCTGGGTCCTCCCTGTTTCTTAATGTACCAAACAACTATCATGTTGTCTGTGTGGATGGAAATCACACCCTATGGGAGAAAGTTCTATGTGTCCAAAGTTGCTCTGATGAATTTCAGAGACTGAAATGGAAGTAACCATGATCACCAAGTCTGCTTAGAGCTATAACAAGGAGTTGTAGGCTTGATTTAGTAGATTTCTGGAGGGGGCGGTAATAAGCCAGCCATCCAGGTATGGGAATACTCAGAAACCCTGCAGTTGTAGATGAGCTGCCACCACTGTCATGTACTTAGTGAAGACGTGGGTTCTGTGGTGAGTCCAAAGAGCAGGGCTCTGAATTGGAAATGATTTGCTTCCATCCAGAAGTAAAGATACTTCCTGAAGCACCTGCCCATCTTTATGTGGTGGTACTCATCCTAAAAAGCTATTGAGCATATCCAGTCATTCTACCTCAGCAATGGGAGAATGGAATGAAATGTCACCAGCTGGAAATTCTTATGTTTGCAAACTTGTTGGTCTATTTAGGTCCACAATAGGCCTTAGGTCCTCATTCTTCTTTGGCACTAAAGACAACAGGATAAATTCTGGATCCTGTCTGGTCTGGGGATCTCTTAGATTACTCATTTTCCTAGAACCTTCTTTATTTCTGAATCTGCTTCATCCCTTTGTGAAGATGAAACATTGATTATAGTTTTCTGAAGTGAGAGAGGGGTAAGAAAGGGTATGACACAGCCTCGGGTTATAATACTCAGCACCTATTTGTCTTGAATGGTGGACATCCAGGTTATTGGGTGCAGGGATAAGCATTCCCTGACTGCCTCTGGAATGTAACAGTCAGGCAAACATTCAGAAGAGCTGGAATAACTTCTCTGAGAAAGTCCCATTAACCCTTGGTTTTTGTGGGCCACATCTGCCTTTTCAGTGATGTCCATTATAAGAGTTTCCCTCTCTGCCTTGGGGAGTTCTTTCACCAGAAGCATCAGATGAAAAACCCTGGGATTTCTGAAACCAAATTATCTTACCTTGATTCTGATTTCTGGAGAAGGTCCTTTGAGGAGTAGAGAATGTGTATCCTGTGGTAGAAAGGGATTTGTCATCCTTCTCACTTCTAGAGATTGTATCACTAATTTTGGGGCCAAACAATGTTGATCCATCATATGGGGCACTGATGAAAGTCAGTTTTGAAATATTCCACAAAATTGCAAAGCCACATCCAGGCATGCCTTCTAATGGAAATGCCTGTACCGACTGTTTCAGATGCAACCTCTGTTACATTAGAAATAAGGCACATAGAAGCATTGGAAAGTAACTGTAGGGAAGCCAACTGTGAATGAATAGCCCTTTTTTGATCCACAGACAAGGTTCTTTGGAGAGATTTGGTGATCTCCTTAGTTAAATCTCTCTGGACGTCAGCAATGTGTGCCAAGTAATTCAGAAGTCTGATTGAAAAACTGGATGAGGTGTAGACATGCTTCCCAAATGTATACAATGCATGCAACTCCCTGCTAAGTGGATGGAAAGAGGATCTTTCTTCCACAAGCTCTTCTCTTTCTTAGTGGCTTCTGCCACTACCATGGAATCTACAGTGGGAGCCTTGCCCCAATGGGGTCAATCGTTAGGAGCTACTAAAAACTTACCAGGCTTCTTGAGGACAGACTTAGTCATGTCTGGTTCCTTTCATGCCTAGGGTGAGATCAGGTATATCATCTCATCAGCAGATGGGACCACCCAAGAAGAAAATGGTCCAGAACCAAAAGCTTCAAGGAACATGGAGTCTTCTGGAGAAGGTGTTTAGGAAGATCAGTCCCTTTTCTGACTAAGAAGTTTGAAAATCTCTTCAAATGAGTCATCCTCTAGGGGGGATCTGGGGGAGCCTTCTCCCTCCTCAAGATCAGTTTTGTTGGAGAGGATTCCTCAAGGGAAACTAAGTGCCTCCTCTTACACTTGTATTTCCAGTGAACTTCTCCTGTAGGTTGTTCAGGAGAGGACTTGAAAACTGATATAGTCTCTTGTGAGAGAACAGGCTCAAAGATTTCAGAAACTGGCTGTCCCAATGGGACTAGAAGAGCAGGTTCTCGACCATGGGAGATCCTCTGGGGAAGGGTTGGATCCGGTTCTGAGAGGGTCGATCTCTCTCTCTCTCTAAAGCCAAGCTCAAGATGGATCCAGGAAACCTTGCTGCAGAAGCCAAAATTCCTGAAGGTGGTTCAACCCTGGAAGCTACTCAGATGGGATCTGAGGTTGTCACTGGAGCTGAACTGTCAAGTGCCAAAGCCCCTAAAGGAAGAAAAGGATCTGAAGACTTTGAATTGACCCTATCTTGTTGGAGTCGGTACTGACAGTATGGCTCTGGGACTCAGACAGCTCCGACCGTGCCGGGAAAGACTTTGTTAGAGAATTTATCAGAGTTGTGGAAAAGATTAACCTCAACTCCGATACAGACCTACCCTGTGCAAGAGTCAGATCCAGGGGTTCCAATCCAATGATTCCGAATGGAGACAGAGGTCAATGCCAGGAATACCCCCAACTGGATCTGGGTCCAAAGCAAATGCCTCATTTATCCTGTCCACATCAGCTTCTGTGAGGCTCTGAAAGGACCTAGCTCACTTCAAAGAAAAAGTAGATGGAGGGGGGTCTAGAGGGATAATGATGTCTGTCCTGTAGAATATGGGTCTGGACCCTAGGGGTAACAGACTCCAGTGATATCCAGGTGGCATTATGGATCCAATAGCTACTGGTTCTGAAAACAGCATTGGCTCCAAAGGCTTAAGAGATCTTTGCTGTAGGAGACAACAAGGGTGTCGGATCTGGAGATCTCTTTTTTGATGTTTTAGACTTGTCTTTCCCCTTGTCTCTCTCTGTCTCTTTGTTTCTCCCTGAACTTGTCTGCCTTCTTGGAGGATGAAAAAGAAGAAAAAGGGAAAGAAGAAGCAGCTGCAGACTTCTCTGAACCTGATGAGGGCTTTTCTCCTGTGGTGGACTGTAGGAGACCCTTTAGAATAAGCTTATTCCTCCTCTGAACTATGACTTTTTATCTGAAGGCTTCACAAATTGAGCATGCCACATCTAAATGGGAAAGCCCTAAGCAATAAATGCATTTCTTATGCACTTCTGAGCATGGTAGCTTGTGGGACCAATCTACACACGTCTTAAAGCTGAATGGCTTATCTGACATTCTGTACACAAAGAGAAATGAAGGAAGAAAGAAACAGTTTAATGGGTCTTTGGTTCTGACCTTGAATCTGTCTTCAACCACTCTAATTTTAAGAGATAAAGTTCAAACTCCTCCCCCTACCAATAATCCCCTCCTATTACCAATATCACCTCAGATCGAGTTTGCTCACAGTCTCACGCAAAGTGTGGAAACTCATTTCTAACAAGCAGAATCCTGGGTATAACCATCCACTGACATTCTCATCTGGAAGTTAAGGAACATGTGAAAAAAAAAACAGATGAGAGGTCTGACCATCATACCAGGTAACAGGAGAGAAATTAACTTCTCATTTACTGAAGGGGGAAGTAGGATGAGAACTTGAGGAAGGATGGAAGAAAACAACAAGGACCTATTATTATGTTAAGTACGTAACATTCATATCTGATGTTGTCTCTTCCATACAGTCCTCAGAGTCACCAGCTACAGGTCTGTAGGATGGTCTCATTGAAGGATGTTCAAGAGGACAGTTGTGCTGAAAGCAGCCTATTTCTGGACAGCAAGTCCAATTTGTAATAAGAGATGAAAGCATGAATATTTCACCAGGTGGCGGCCACAAAAATATCATCAACAGAGGTCCTTGAAAAGAAAACAAAGGAAGTGGACACAGATCTGGTTGAATGGCCTTTGATGGGTCCAGGCAAGCTGAAGCCCTCTTGTACACGCAAGAGATACAGTCAGACTACCATCTTTGGAGACTCCTTGTCCCAATTTGGCTTTGGAGAAGGAAACAGACAGTTGACCAGACTTCCTAATATATTTGGTACAGTGAAGATAGAAACAGAGCTGATGTTGCACATCCAACAAGTGTAGCATATACTCCCCTTTGTTGGAAAATTAGGGAAGAAAAATGAAAGATGAAAAGATTGGTTTAGTGAAGCTCCAGTTGCCACTTTAGAATAAAGAAGAAGTTCGTGCATAAAGATACGTCTTTTTTTTTAAAAATAAGATAAAGAGGTTTGCAAGATAACACTTTGTGTTCGGATACTCTCTGAGCTATCATGACTGACACCAGAAATAATGTTTTCCAAGTAAGAAACTTGATATCTGCCCTGGAAGCAGGTTCAAAAGGATGATAGATATGGCCTGAAGCAACACGTTCAAGTCCTAAGGAGGAGAGAGAGATGTCTTAGATGGAAAGCACCTCTTAAAAATGCCTTGGACAATGTAGGGGAGTCTATAGACAAATTATTTTCTCCTATATGAAAATTAGATATAGCGGCTAGATGGACTTTAATAGCTGAATAACTAGCTCTTTCATGAAAACTGAAGTCCAAGAAATCTAAAACAGCAGGAAGAGGAGTCAAAAAGGGGTTCAGATACTGCTGAGAGACCCAGACAGAAAATCTTTTCTACTTGTTTTATAGATTTTCATGGTAGATAGTCTCCAAAAAAGAAGAAGGAATGTGGATAACTGGAGAAGAAAGCCTGGACTGACTAGCCATCATTAGCATTGTAGAAATCAAGCAGTTAGTTTGAGGGTCTATCTGGATGAATCATTCCAAATGGGTGACAAAGAAGATGTGGACCAGGATGCATCACCCATGAAGGGTGTACCAAGTGAGTTCATAGGAAGGAAAACCACACCTGTTGCAGCCAGAATGATCTTCCTTTCTGATACTTTCTGCAGGAATTTGGGGATGAGCAGCACAAGGGAAAGGCATTCAGGACTCTGGAGGGGGCAAATGTGAGTCAGAGCATCTCTTGTTTACACCCCCTCTTTGGGGATTAGGACAAAGAACCTTCTGCAGTTTGTGTTGTGAGGAGAAGTAAAAAGATTGCATCATAATCAGTCCCAGCAATGGAAAAACTGCTCCACCACCATTGGATTGAGGGACTACTCATCAGGAAGGAAAATAGGCATGCTCACTGTGTCTGCCAGTACACTGTACTTCCTTGAAATGTGTGTTGCTGTCAGAAAGCAATCAGAAGATGTCACTTACTGTCACACCACCATCACTTCTCAACATAATGTGTAGAACCATGTTTTCCCCTGTTTGTGGATGTACTAGACTACTGACATGTTGTTCAGCTGGATATAAATTAATCCCAGAAGTAGAACATAATGAAATGCCTTCAGTGCAAGGGGCAGCTTTCATCTCCAGAACATTGATTTAAAGATTGGCCATATTTCCCATATAGTGCCACCCCTCCATCCCAACTTGGAAGCATCCAAGCTGAATGTGGCCTAGGGAGAAGGAGGGACATAGGTTTTACCTTGTTATACCACTGGTGACCAAAACTACCATGTTATGTGTCTCCTGCAAATTTCTGACAAGTGAAACAGGAAGCTCATGGGCTGTTGTCTGATTGGCCATTGTACTGAAAGCATCCATTGGAGAATCTCCATATAGTACCTTGCTATGTAAACCAGAGTGATGGAGGGACCCATAGATCCTAGAAGATGAAGAACTAGTTTGGCAGGTGGCTTCTTGTTGGAATGGATATGTGACGTTTGATTCTGTAGGGTTGTTAACCTGTTCTCTGGAAGTTTCACAACTGGAACAGTTGTGTTCAAATGCACTCTAATAAACTCTATTGTCTGGGTCAGAAGAGGCTTGTAAGCTTGATAACTGCACAGAAGGAGTAAGGAGACCCTGGTGTGGAGGAGAAGATCTCTGGTAGGGACAGAAATGAGCTCGTCATCTAGATATGGGAACATTCAGAACCCTTGCTGTCTGAAATGAGCTATGACCACCACCATACACCTGGTGAACACCTGAGGGCTATGGTGAGACCTATGGGCAGGACCCTGAAATGAAAATGACTGTTTCCCAGCTGAAAGCAGAGAAACATTCTGGATTGCCTGTCCATCATAATATGGTAGTCTACACCCTGAAGGTCTATCAGGCACATACAGTCATTCTTCCTCAACAAGGACAGAATGGACTGTACCCTGAACATCTGAAACTTTGTGTATTTGACATATTGATTGAAATGACTGAGGTCCAAAATGGGCCTGAGGTCCCCAAACTTTTTTAGCACCAAAAAAGAATCTTAACAAGTTCCTGATCCCTGTTGGTCTAGTAGGACCTCCTGAAGGACTCATTTGTCCAGCTGCTTTTTTATTGTTATGGCAGCTTCTCTTCTTTGAGATGGTGGAACATTTGGGAGTTTCCTAGATGACAGAGGAGGGCACAGAAAGGGAGCTGAATACCTTCTGGATATAATCGTCTTTGTTGCTTTTCTCTGAAATCTAGTCATGTATGCCAGAATGCTCAGTGTCCTATGGTGTGAAGGTTGCTGAAGCATAAACCCAGTTCCCAAATCTGACTCTCTGTTATGGAATAAACAGAGGAGGTCTCTTCAGCCAGCTCCTTTTTCATGGCCACCACCACTACCGTAGAATCAACCACTGGACCCTTGTTCCAATGAGGATAATCCTTGCAGAAAACAATAAATTTGTCCGGTTTGCATGGTATCAGATCAGCCATGTCCAGTTCCTTCCATGCCCACTTTGAGATTACCCAGTTTCTTCCATGCCCACTTTGAGATTAGAACTTAGTCAAGGAAATATTAATAAACAGCTATCAATTTTTACTTCAGCCTGACTGAGAGAACACAGTAGAGAGCCAATGGAATGAAAAAAAAACATATGATTTTTTTTTAGTAAGGAGAGGTGTAAAGTGTAGAAAAAGGTGAGGTAGAAGAAGAAGAAGAAGAAACTGGATAATTAGAGGAAATATACCAGAAAAGAAATAATTTGACTTATCTGAGTCATCTGAGCAATGACCACATCTTACTCTAATGAGCAGCAAACGAGATCTGAGGTAATCTTGGTGAGAGGAGGGGATTATGGTTAAGGGGAGGAGTCTGAGATTTGGAAATTGAAGTCTAGAGTGGTCAAAAATGGGTCTGAAGTTGGATCCAAAGACCCATCTATTCAGGAACAGATGGAAGAGACATCAGATCCAGCATTAATGAAGATATCATTCCAGGTGTACCTCATGGTCATTTTCCCAGGTTACATCTTTCACTTCCCAATGCCCTTCATGTAGAACACAAGCCTGTTGACCATCTCAGTTGAAAGTAGAAGGATAAAGACAGACTGTGACCCAGGTAACCCAAGTTCAATTAGTGTCTCAAACATCTGTTGCAGCTATCATGTGACAGATGTGTATGCCTATCCTGGGGCAAGGGCAGGTTGGAGGTTGTAACAATACTTTGGAGGAGGAGAGAAGGGGGGGTCAACTGATGTAAATGAGACTTGTGGGTATGTTTTCATTTCACCGACCTGCTGCCTAACAGATGCCTTCCATGTGGTTGTTCAAAAGCATACACGTAAATGATGATGGGCAGGCATCACATATCCCACTGCTCAGGGAGTGAATTTAAGGTTATATAAAAAAACTTCAGATGCTTGACTGTACAACTGCTTCAGCAGAGGAGATTCACCCATGAGAAACAACTAGGCTAGGTGGAGTCCAAGAGAGAGATGATGAGAAATAATTAGCCTACCAGGTAGGTGACCATGGTGACAGATGTTGTAGCTGCATACCTCTCATGCAGTCTTGCTAGCTCATGTGAGGTGTATATCAGGCGATTACACCAAATAAATTCTAGCAGCAGACTATGGTAGAACTATCTGACTAAAAAGAAAATAGTCCTCTGACTCTGCAATATCCCAACCTTCCTGTGCCTAGGTATACTGATGTTTTGAAAAAGACCACATTTTAGAAATATGGTTTTTCCACAAGGGTTTTAAGTGCCTAGACAGGGTGTTTTCTTTGTCTGGGAGTCATAGCCATTGATTCAAGCCTCCCTTTCTCTGATAAAGGAAAAAAGCTGATTTAAGCACCTCTGAAGTAGAGAAAAGTCAATAGCTTACTCTTCTATAACTTTAAACAAGAAGGTTGAGGTTTGGTGTTTTAGGAATGAAACTGCATTCGGATTACAATACTGGTTAGGGCATTCAATTTAAAATAACATTTAAATGGTCTTACAAAGGTTATTTTCCATATCTTAAGATGTCAATGGATAATGAAGAGAATTGGTAATCAGTGTTTTAAATACTGTGTCTAACCACTCTCCACAAGCAGATGTCTGCTTATCACAGAGATATTAAATTTTGACACATGTAGTTTTTGTAGTGTGATAAATAGGAGACAGAAAAGGCAAGCAGCAATCTAGTGGGGTGGGAGGTTGGCATGATGGTTAAGGTGTTTACCTTACAGACCTAAGGTGCGGGGTTTGATTCTCACAGGGGGCAATTAGCTAGGCTTAAAGTGGTCCATAAGGACAGTTAGCCTAGTACTAATCTATGAACCTATGAACCTATGTAGTACTAACAATATGGTTATCACGCTAAGACGTTTCCATATCTGCTGCAAGCTCTGATGGTATATTTTTAGAAAGGATGCAGTTATCCTTCTTTCAAAGTTAGAAGCCAAGGATAAAATTAAGAAAAATTAAGAAAATTCTCTTTAGTTATATCCATGCATCTTTAGATCTAACTCCCTTGAGAAGCACAGCAGGACATTCCCATTTTTAACAGAAGACTCTTTGATCAGTGCTTATACTTTAGGTGATAGCCCCTTAGACAGAATGCATGGGGGAGTATTCTCAAGTGCTAAAGTCTTCTAGTCCCACAGTAACATTCTGTAAAAGAGTCCATTAAATGCTTACTTGGGTTCCTTCTAGTGTGGCTTTCCTTTTCATTCCTCACTTATTCTTTTCATGTAAGAGAATGGTGAGGGTCTGGTGTAAAACTTCCATATTCCTCAGCAAATGGAATATATTTCTTCAGTTTTGTAGCTCTTTTTGGAGGTTCAGGAAGTAGTCCTCAAAAGGACTTTTCAGTAGATGATTCATATTGTAGCTCTCCTGGGGTGTCCTTATAGTTGTAGCCCTGACGAGGGCTGTTGTAGTCCTGATGTGGACTTTTGTAGCCCTGAGGAGGGCTGTTGTAGTCCTGATGAGGGCTGTTGTAGTCACCCTTAGACCGGGTTGGGTTTTCGTGGGTTCTTATAAGAACCTTTGTGGTCCCTTGTAGGGCCTGAGCTCTCTTAGTCCTGTTAGTCCTTGCCTGAGATGGTGGGCAGTTGGCATGCAAGGCATTCATTTGTTCTAAAAGAAGACACTGGAGGCAGTAGTGTTTCATCCGTGTTTCTTTATTTCCGTCCTTGCAGGTCACAGTTCCAATCTTCCTCCTAGCATTGCTCTGAGTGAGAATCTAGCATGCATACAGTTACTGCTCTTTTTATACACTAAATGGATGGGTGTGTTTTCTTTTGGACCAATCACTGATTGGGGTTTTTCCAGGGGCATGGCTATCCCCATGGAGAACTGTCATTGGTGTGGTAAATTCACCCAATTTACATTTCTAGGTGTCCCAGTCTGTGTATCTCAAAGGGCGTGGTAAATTCACCCAATTTACATTTCTCCATGGGGATAGCCATGCCCCTTGAGATACACAGGAGGAAGATTGGAACTGTGACCTGCAAGGACGGAAATAAAGAAACACAGATCAAATGCTACTGCCTCTGGTCTTCTTTTGGAACAAATGAACACCTGTAATAGGTCTGGCTTACTAGGATAGCCTCCAGGTTCCTCTGTAAGGCCACATAGACCACAAAGGTACTTCTAAGAACCCACAGACCACATCTGCAGGAGCCCAGCCTTACATAAGGGGGCACCTACTGATATCTGATCTGACAGGGTACCTAGGGCGGCCCTTGTAAGGACCACTTCAGCTCTAACCAACACAGCAACAGCCCTCTTCAGGGCTTCAACAGTCCTCCTTGGGACTACAACAGTCCTTATCAGGACTTAAACAGTCCTCTTCAGGACTACAACAGCCCTCATCAGGACTACAACAGCCCTCCTCAGGGCTACAAATGTCCACATCAGGACTACAACAACCCTTCTCGGGGCTACAACTATAAGGACACCCCAGGAGAGCTACAGTATGAATCATCTACTGAAAAGTAATTTGAGGACTACTTCCTGAGCCTCCAAAAAATGCAATTCTTTCCAGGTAGAGTGTTCTTCCCTCCTGAAATTTATACCCACCCTGTGGGCTACACTCTAGGAGCAATAGGTTTCCCTCCCTTGTACATTCTTTCAGTTTTGTAGCTGGAAGGAATACTGAAAAGGAGTTACAGGTAAACATTTTTGACCAAAGCTCTTCCTCAACTGATTCTGACCCTGCTTTCCAGAGCCAGATAACTTATAAGAACAATGTAAAACAGGGTGGTCACTGAGCAGGTCCAGTCTCCATTGAACATAGTAGGTTATAATTTAAGGTCTTTTCCTGAACCATGAAAGTGGTCCAAGAGAAACTGGTTTCGGATTTTCCAGTCTCACTGCAGACAATTTTTTATTTATTTATTTTATTTATTTATTTTGACATTTGTTAACTGTGTATGTCCCAACTGAGTAAGAGCCCATTTTCATTGGAAGCCTGGGGGAAAAGCCCTATGTACATACAGATTAATAGTTACACATGGCAGTAGTTACAGGACATTATTAACCATACAGAAGTTTTTAATTACAGGTTTGACACAATTAGATGGATTAAGTATACTTCAAATATACAACAAATCCTACATGTAGTATGTGGTTCGTATGTTTCAGTAGGATGGAGGGAGAAAGCAAGTAAAAGTTATAGGTGGTTAGGTGAAATAATTTGCAGGAAGAGAAACAGTGAGGGGTAGTACAGGTGAGCAACCAGAGGAATAAGCTGAGAAGAGTTTAGACAGGAAGTTCAGAAGAGAGAGGTTAATGAGATAGGAAAAGTGGAGAATAAGCACAATAATAGAGTTAATTGGGGCTTTGGCAAGTACAGATCCCTGATTTAAGTAGGTTTTCAGTTAATGTTTTTTGAAACATTTTGTGTGAGGAAGATTTCTAATGCTCAGTGGGAGTTTATTCCATGCTGAGACTTATGGACTGTCAGAAAAAATTGGTCAGAGCTTCACAGAGGGCAGGTAGAGGTGTAAGGATATCAGAGAGGAAATGGCAGGGGCAGGAAGTGGATTTGTAGAGGATGGAGTGAATAATGGACAGTTGAGGGAGTAAGAGATGATGGGGGAATTCAACCAGTTTAAAGTCAGTAAGGAATAGCAGTGATGAGACTTGTAGGGTTGATTTGCAGCAAATCTGTCAATTTTGTAATATGTGAGTTTGAGCTTGGTCATTAGGGATGATTGTAAGCTGGTCAGGATAGATGAGGTATACAGAAGGCTGGGAAGAATATACGCTCAGGCAAGATATGGTCTACTCTAGAGTCATTTATGAGGTATTTTTTTGCTTTGATAAAGAAGTCCAAGTTTTTGATGTGTCTTTTTCATACAGTTTAATATGTGAAGATCAAACTTAAGGTGGTCATCAGTGATCAGATCCAATAGTTTACTGTGTGTGTTGACATTTATGATAGTGTTGTTAAGCAGTAAGATGGTAAATGATGTCCTGAGATGAGAAAGGGACTTTAGGAGAAATAGGAGAAGTTTTTTTTTTTTTTTAGGATTAAGTATGAGTTGGTTGTTAGTGAGCCATTTTTCAATGGAGAGAAAGGCATTTTGGGTAAGTAGTTGGAGGTCAGAAGGGCTGTCAGAAATAGAGATTATAATAGAGTCATCAGCATATTGTATGAGTATGGATTGAGTACAGAAAGTGTGAAGACAGTTAGTGAAAATGTTGAATAGAAGTGGTCCAATAATAGACCCTTAAGGTAATCCAGTACTGACAGGGAGAAAGGTGGAGTAAGAGGAGAACCATTTGACAGACTGCTGCCTGTTTGTGAGGTATATTTTTCATGTATACTCACTTGGCTACCCTCCAACACTGTGGGAGCTAAGTGACAACTGTGCAGGACAAGAATACTAAATGACATTTTATGATTCTGAAGCCCGAACAGAAAATTCCTAAGCTATAAAAAGGGAACTGTGATGGCCCCTCTTTACCAAAGCTAGTAATCAAGGAGCCCCAATCCTCACCACTGACACTGAAGAGAAGCAGTCATTAAAAACACAGGAATGGATATACAGTTTACTATTAGATTTTCGAAGCGAACTCCATCGACTGTACTGTTGTCGAACACATAAGTTTGAAAATGGTAATATCGAACACCAAAAGCCAACCTAGGAATGGGTTTTAACATGGGTCAAGATAGGGGAGAGGTTTGTAGTTCGGCAATAACACTGAACACGTATCTCGACCCATGTTAAAACCATTCCTATGTTGGCTTTTGATGTTTGATATCAACGTTTTCGAACTTCTGTGTTCGACAAGAGTACAGTCGATGGAGTTCGCTTCAAAAATTTAATAGTAAACCGGATATACACATTATTTCAAATGCAGCTCTCTCTGCATCAAACACAATTTCCCCACAAGAGCACGCAGGGAAGATGCTCCACTGGGACTAGACTCTCCCCCAGATTCACAAATCCTCCGTGTAAGACTTAATAAGTCTTACTCGGAGGCTGCAGTTGAACAGTATGACGTCAGTGTGCCATGAATATGCATGAGGGCATGCTGACTCAACCGTAAGTCTTACACGGACCATGTAAGAAAGCAGGGGGCGTGTCCAACTGCCAAGCAGTCTAAATGTCCACGCCCATGCAAGTGTTTAAAATAAAAGCAAATAAACAAGAACGAGTCCGCATAAATGTCCCTGCACCCAACACCTCACTGTCTGATATTGTAAACCCCCATCACAGTTCTAAAACGCATAACATTAATTTTTTTTAAATTCCCAAAATAGCTGCCCGTATTTGCGCGTGTGTGCGCAGGTGTGCCCATTGCTTAGCTACAGTTAGCAATTCTGACATGGAAGAGCATAAGAAAGAGTGTTTATGCAAATGACACCAAATAGCAATAGCGTAATGGTAGAGCATTTGCACAAAGAAGAGGCATTCACAGTTCGAGTCCCACCACTCCCTTTCCTATTTATTTTTTAAATCAGTATATGGAATAATACCTAAACAAATATGTTTAAACATAACTAAAAAGCAGTGAAATGGCCAATGTATCAGTGAACAAAATAAATATTTTAAAGGATCCCAATATAAAACTGCCTGCAGTTAAGCAGCGCTTCACCCAGCGCAATAGAATTGCCCATAGTTCAATAGCGCTTTACCCAGCACAATAGAGTTGCCCATAGTTTAATAGCGCTTTACCCAGCACAATGTGTTTGTGCGGACGTGCTCGCTGCACCAACCAGGGCACTGTAGGGCACCGAGGAGCAACGTAGAGCAAAGTTGCTTAAATGCAGCCACACCCCCTAGCCTGTCTGGTCAGTATGAAAATAAAATAAATGACAAGGTTCAAACCCAGGACTCTGTGGCTCAGAAGACAAGGACAGAACCACTAAGCCATGACAACATAGGGGAAACAGCCACTGTTAACATTCATATACTTACTAATGGTAGTTTAACCATTACTAAGCAGGTCTGCAGTCAGCCGAGAATTTTACAAAATGGCCAATCACAAAAAAAGTGTGGGAAATGCGGCATATTTAAGCCCCACAGGCAGAAATACATGCCATAACTGATTGTAGCTCACATCTGCAGTTAGAATGTCTGGTGTTGGAGAGGGAACATGCTTCTGAGCGCAACGTTGGGGCATCGAGGAGTCGAAATACATGGTTTGGCTCCATGTCCACCGTCATGAGTCAAGATTCCTGCAGGGCCAGTTCCAAGGGATGGAGTACAAGGCAGAGGCTTGGAACCGGTTAGCTCATTACCTCACCAGTGCCACAGGCGTTCCTCGGACTGGTGATCAGGTCCATCACCACCATGCAGACCTGAAGAGATGAAAGCAGGACTGCCTGAACCAATGGATACAGGAGGCCCATGGGATGCGGGATGCCCCACAACTGAGTATGTAGCCATGGAATGCAGTATGTAAGAATTGATAATGGAGTATGTATAACAGACAGGTATGTCTCAATATCCCTTCATTTACTTTACAGCTGCAGGTGGCCGTGCTGCGAATCAGCAAACCTATGCTGATAGGCTGCTAAGGCTGCACCACCAGGCAGGTTAGTGATTATTTTGCATGTATTGTTATATAAAATATGGGAGAGAGCATGAAAGAAAGTGTTGTAGTCCAATAATACAGCCATAAAATTGCCTGAATAAGTCCTCTGCATGTGCTGTCAGATAAAAACATCAGAGAGGCAGAAAAAGAGTGTAGTAACCCATTAAGAAAGGTAACATATGTCTGGAATAATATCTCTGCAGGCACTGTCATATAAAATAAGTGAGTGAGCCTGAAAAAAGAGTGTTCTAACCTATTAATAAAGGTATAATATGTCTTGAACATGTCTGCCATATACACCGTTAAAACAAATAAAGGAGTGAGCCTGTGGAAAAGTGTGTAATAAAGGTCTAAAATCTGGAGTGTGTCTGTGACACAGAGTTTGAAATGTTGTACCCATGCATTATACAAACAGCACTGTTTGAAAAGGTGCTGGCAACCCAGAGTTGTGCAGTCCCATATACAGTGGGTGATGGAAGTGCTAGTAGCTGTGAAACATATATACAGTCCACAACAGTCAGTTACTGGCTGGCACGAATAAGTAAATCTGGCACACGTGTAGCATGTTATTTTTCCCCAGAAATGTGAGTGTGTGTCAAGAAATGCAGAGTTCTGTACAAATTGAAGTGAAAATGTCATGTGAAAACATCCCAGATATGTAGATAAAGAAATATAAAGGCAATTAAGAAATATGTAGCAGTAACATCTGCATCCTGGACAGTTAGTATGTCAGATATAGGTCAGGCATATATTGAACTAGCCAAACCCATTACACAACCTAATGTATGGTGGCAAGTGTAATAATACATGTAGGGGATATACACTTGCAGTCACTAGGAATGTAGTGTAGACGAAAAGGTAATTATAAGATGTTAACCAAGGTTTTTTCTACATCCTACTGTATGTGCATAAACCATGCAATTCCACACCTCAATGGGTATGTGTAATCTTAAATATTTGTTGGGACATACGTCCTATTATTCTATAAATATTTGCATTCACATTGATGCATGTGCCCTGTTTAAACACCACAATCATGGTGGCCTGTTGCTACCAAACACCCCTGCATGCTGTTGGAATATCCACTGTGGTTCAATATATGCATGTGTTATGCTTGCTGTTCAAATGTTGTAACCTTGGTGTGTTGGGTTAATGGGAATATTACTGCATGCTGTTACAACTAATCTGGAATGCTGTTTTGCTTATGTTGTAATTAAACACACCTAATCCCAGAACGTATGGGAAGGCCAGCCCCAGCGGATCCACCTGTCCATCCTCAGCTGGCGAGTGCACCTGGCACCAGCAGGTCTGGTGCCCAGCCCGGACTCCCCTCCTCCATTGGTTCTGTGCCACCTTTGGGTGAAAGCACTGCAGGGGATGGAGCTCGTCCCCCCGTGCAAGCATAGGAGGAGAAGGGCCACCTGTCACCCTTCGAAGGGTCCGGGTTGTGGCGCGTAGGGAAATCCAGCGTTCAGTCACTGATCCCCTACGCCAGCTCGAGGCGAGAGTGGCGTGACTCACGGGTGAGCCTGCCCATCCTACGCAGCTCCCAGCACAGCCACCCTCGGGGCTGTGAAGGTTCAGTGGTGACTGCCCATGGGTGGGGATCTCAATTCCACTGTTACCATCTGTGGGCTCATGGGCTTGCGATTTCCAAACATCCGACCCCATCAATTGTGTTCACGCACACCATGTGTCATACACCGCCCCTGTATGTGTCTTGTCTGTCTTGTCTGTTTACCTTCCCAACCTACCTCCCCGGACATACCTACTTCCTCTACCTCATTTTCCACTCTCACCTGAAAAAAAAAAAAAAGGGCAATCTGTGCATACAAAAAAATTATGCCCCATACATAGCTGCCCATTTTGCACACATGTCCATTGGACATTTAAGCTGATAATTAGAATTGGCAGTACAACATACTTTGTTGTCCTCACCCCTCTCCCAGGGGTGGAAGGTTTCAAATTTCACCCAAAATTCATTGCATATGCACAGCTGTTGCTGTTAAAGAAATGGGCAGCTATGGACCTTTCCTACACCCATCATCCCTGCGCATCCCGAGCTTGTTTACCTACTGTCTGTCCCTCTTTGTGCCCCATTTTTCACCACTTTCCTATCTCCCCATTTTCTTTTTTTTAAAGGAAATTATCGCATGGGGTTAACGGGAGTAAGTACTTTTAAGCAGGAGTAAGTGGGTTTAAGCGAGTGTGCGCATGTCTGCGCTTAGCTAAGTATTGCTAAGTGTCATGCAAACCCGCACAAACCCACTTACAACTTCTTAAAAGTGCCTTAGTCACTCTATGGCAGGGCCCATGTTCTGCTGAAGAGAAAAACAAAAAGCCTCTGCCAGTCTCGAACTCCAGACCATTGACACAATAGACTGCATGAATTACCACTAAGCCACAACAGATATACAAATAACTTGCTTCTCACATAAATATATCATGCATTACAATGAATGTAAATGGAAAATAGGAATGGTATAACACAAATCCTGTTCTGTGGGTTTTTACCAGCAGTTGTTGTGGAATTGCATGACATGACTGTGAAAGGAGAACCAGCCATCCTAGCAGGGAATAATGTTACAGTAGCACCTTACAAACACCACACAATATCAGACCAGGATAAATACTGGCAAAGGCGAATACAGCAGAGGCCAGACTCCCCAACTGTAATTGATTTACAGGGATGTCCCTGATTTGTAAACCAATGTTAGCTGTGCCCCACTGAATCACTCTGAAAAGTACTAACTGTAGGCAGACAAATGTGGAATCACGCGTAGTGCATAATGTCAATAGGTGAGAGTAGACACTGCATGCATGTCAGAAAAGGTGTACTCATACATATGCTCTGATTCCCAAGAAAGTCTCAACTGCAATATGTCAGTAATATATTGCAGGTGTATCTCACTTATATGTACCTTTCACTGAGGCCGTTCAAATATATACCCGAGAGTATGTGAGGCCTGGCAGAGGCAGGAACACACAGGCATATCAGCATTACTGCTGTTATACACTCTACAAATAGCTTTGGAAGGAGTTCCACAAGCATGCCCTTATGTAGAAGTACAACACAGAAATATCACAGGATGTAGCCATGTACTGTTAGTAAACAACTGTGACAATGCCAATGTGCCACTGTTGAAAAGACTGGTGTGGTGCACAGACAAAGTATACTAGGCTAACCTCTAGCTACCATCCGGATATGTCAACAGGTGTGAGCTACACAGACAGACTACTTGCTTTGACAGACTAACAGGTACACAGCAACCCTGTATGTTTAGCAAGATAAACCTCACATGATAATAAAAAATGCTCTTTGCAGTTCTGCACCCCTACCCAAAGGTACAACACACCTGTGTATTCAGGCAAAAACCAGGGTGTAGGTAGGCATACTCAGTACTGAAATATGTCCAGTTGTGTTGAGCAGCCTGTGCTAATGTCAACAAAAACAAATCACAAACTGTGCAGAAGTGAGTAACGTAATAATTACAGTATAGCAGTTCACAAACACTGCATATGCTACAGGAATACAGTGCAATAACCACATCTGTATGGCAGTTAATTGTGTAAGTGAGAAAAAAGTACATACTCCCATGTATCCTGTGTTAGCATTTGGAGGGGTGCGTACATGTCTACACTGAGATGTGTGTACTGGAAGCAGCAACGTTCAGGTTTGAGTACAACATGCATATATCTGGCTACAACCCTAGCATCAGATAAGAGACATATACCAACCTTCAGACTGACACAACGGTGTCCAGAGCAAACAAGCATGGGCCCCACCTTGGAAAGCTGAAAGGGCTATGCCTACCTAACCTAGCATTTTATAGCAGTGGGCTGCAATCACAGTGAGTAATGCAATCACCAAACAGCAGGCTGCATGCAACTACTGAATGGTGGGCAGCAATTGGTGCAGAGGCTGTCACATGCACAAGTGCAGATACCTAGAAAAGCAGGCTGTACCTGCAGTCCACACATGCAATTACATCATTGCAGGTGTTGTGAGATAGAGAGTGAGAGAGAGAGAGAGACACGGACACGGACACAGACACAGACTGAGACAGAGACAGAACAGAGTGAGAAACTGAGACAGAAAGTTAAATAGAGGGCAAAAACCCAAAACAAACCACCAATAAAAAAAAAACTAAAAAAACGTAACACACGGAGCAGGGAAATACAAAGGTAAGGTATATAACTCACATGTATGTGTTGGCATGTAGTAGATGTTCCTGAAGAGTACTCTACACACTGCAAATCATCCATGTGTGGCAGCAGTATGTAGCTATCTGTATCTGCACATGTGCATAGGGCAAGGGACATACTGCAACTGTTAGTGAAGGGTGGACAGATATCTGTCAGTGAAGGTTGATATGTTCATATATCCATGTAGGTCATAGTGTGTGGCCTAGAAAACAGCATGCAGTGCTCAGGAGCGGCCTTAGGTCAACTGGTGCCCCAGACAAAAGGGCTCCATGGCACCCCCTACCACACTTCCTGGTGCCCCCATCCTCTTACTACACCACATAAATAGTGGAAAAACACCCCTGCTAGAGCGGCGCCCTAGGCGGCCGCCCAGTTAGCCTATGCCTAAGGCCAGCTATGGCAGTGTTGATATATGCCATGTGGTGGTTAAATGCTGTGGGACAGATTTGTCAGATCTGCTGTGTTACAGCCAGTGAAGCCTGCTAATGCTACAAGAGCTGAGGACACCCACATGCATTCTGCACAACACTGTGCAATTTAATCACATACCTGTACATCCCACAACTGTCGTACAAGTGATATTCCCAGCATGAAAGGTGGACTGTACATGTGCCTAGGACTGTACATGTGCCTATATGTACATCAATGTGTACAGCAATGGATGTGTACATGTATGTGTATAGATATGCATATATATAATATATATATATATATATATATATATATATATATATATATATACATATAGAGTGAGAGAGAGAGACAGAGAGACACAGGGTCATATGTACCGCAACAGGTGTGTGGTGACCAAGGCATGGACTGTAGACAAGTGTTTATACTGCAGTGCCATTCCACCTTCCCAAAACAGTGTACCCATTAACTACCACATAGGTAGAGATCTACCTAACAGTGAAGGTGTGATAAGGGAACATGGGACACAGGTGGACAGTAGCCTCTGCTTTGATGAAGACAGTGTCAAACTACACCTGTAATCTGTCTGTGTGGTATGTGTCATGACAACAGGTGTGTCATCTATGGAAGTATAGGGTAGAGTTCCCCTCTACTCATCACAATGCCCTGTGTGGTATGTACTTCACATGACAACTACATCAAGTGAACAGGCCACAGGCATACCTCCCAAAGGGTAATACTGGCCGCAAACGGATGCCCTATGCAGACTGACTCACAAAACCACAACTACACTGTATTGCATACTGGCCACACAGAGGTGACCTATGCTGGACATACAGAGGTATGTCACACCCATAGCTGGGTGACAACCACCATGGCAACATATCACAATCCCTCTGGGATATACGCTCTAGGGCCCTAAACCTTGCCAGCTCACTAAACAGCACATGTTGGAGGGATAGGTTCCCATCTCAGAGATATGCCATACACCAGAATAGACCACATAGCAATAGCGAACAAGGCTCCTCCTTAGCAGTTGTTATAAATACCCCTGATGATTGTGTGGGAGATTGGTAATACACCCCAGGAAACACCTCTGTGGTTCTGGTTGGCAGGGGCAAGTGAAATCAAAGTACATGTGTGTCTAAGGCCAGGGTAGCATATGGCTAGGCTGCCGTAGGCCCTAGGGCCAATAGCATATTACCTACCTATGACACTATGCACTCACACATGTACTTGATGCAATAGCTGCTATGTGAGGTTGAATAAGTGTAATGCTGAATGTGTGCATGGTCTGTAAAGATGTGATAGCTTAGTGTGACGTTGTATCTGACATGGTCGTGCCTATCCTAGCTGTGAGGACAGCAACCGATGTGTAATGTACTGTTAGGCAGACATAGTAGTATGGCATATGATGTGATGTAGTTCTCCGTTGACGAATGTGGTGTCTCATTGTAGGCTAAAGCAATACATGTATGCTTAGTGAGTGGTACTGCTGGTAAATCCATCACCAATATGAACTGTAGTACTACCTGTTCACATTGCTTGGAAACACTGTCATGTGTGTTTCCTGTAGTCTGCACAGAGGACAGAATGCAGGCATAAGGGTGTGTAAGTAGTGGCATACAGTACCATATGGTACATAAGTAATGCTCATCTGTGTTGGCATACAGTGGTGCATTGTGTGTTTGTCTGATGTGTGTGTAATTATGCCTGTACAATGGCTGCAATCATATGTGTGTTACAGGGTAAATGTGTGTATCCAGCAACATATATACTCTGTTACAGCAGTATGCCACCTATAGTAACAACTGTACACATCTTAGGCAGGGCTATGGCATCAACGACTAGGGTGGTTGATTGGTACTACTGTACCTGTACTTTACATCCATTGCAATGGATGACATCTCTGTTCGTGCATTGGTGTGATGTACACCTCTCTCTTGAGGTTGTGCAATGTGTCACAAACAGTGTGTTGGGTACTGTTGTATAGTGGTGTGATATATAAAGTGTGTGTGTTAGTTGTGGCCTGAGAACCAATAAGTGGTATTGAACGTGTGTAACCTCTGACAGACAATAGGATGGTATATATGTCAGTAAAGTGATATCTGTGGGTAAAGGTGTAAAGTGTGCCACAAGACACTCTCACACATATTGCTCATATCTTTTTCAGCCAGATGGCCCACCAACGCAACCCAGCGTACACAGCAGATGAGGAAGAGGTGATACTGCAAAGCCTATTGCGGCAGTACACAATGCTGTTCTCCAGAAGCAGCCAGCACCAGCAGGAGCGGACTGCACTGTGGCAGGAACTTGTTCGTCGGATAAATTACATAGGCATGCATAACCGGACATATGAGCAGGTACGCCATCACTGCAGTGATTTAATTAGACAAGTCCACCGGCGTGCGTCTGATATCCAAAGACAGCAGCTTGCCACAGGTGGTGGGGTGGCCATTCATCCCCCCTCACCAGAGTGGAGGAGCTGCTCCTAAGCGTGGTGGCTCCTGGACAACAGCTACATCAACCTCTGACATGTGTTGTAATGGAGTCCGGAGCCACCCAGCACACCCACCTGGAGGAAGCAGGTAACATGCACTATCTGTAGACTACAGTTAACTGTATTGTTAGATTATGTCTACGTGAGATGTGTACTGTGTGTTTAGCAGTTCCACTGCCTAGTGTTGTGCAATACAGATAGTTTGAATAATATCTCTACACCTGTGACTGTTGACTGTTGTTGTACTGCAGTTTAGCATACCCGCTGTAGCAATGCCGCAGTTGTGGCCACTGACGAACTCTCTCATATTCTCGTAGGTCCCTCTGGTGTGACGGCAGGGCAGCCAATCCATGCTGGTGAGTGTGTTATACCTGCAATGTTGGTAATGAAATATGCATGTCATAGGTGAGGTGTAGGCCATGTACACGTAACACACCTACGCATAATGCATGCCATGCATGTTTCCTGTGAAACACTGCACAGCTCAGTAATGTCAGTAGCTGCCTCAATGACATGCAATACACAGAGCATGACACACAGTTGTGGCAACCCCGTACTGCACATTGGATAGGCATAGTTGCAACACCTGTACACAACATAACATATTTATCACGTGCAGTACACAAAGTCATGCTACATATGGTGTAACCACACACCCGCTGTAAGGTCACACTTCAGTATCCCACATGTCATCCACACACACATGATGTACCTCAAGGGTAGAGGCCTATCATGGGGCTGTGCAACACTCTTCAACACATAACACAGTCATGTTAGGCAATGCTCCCTATTGGGTACCTCATACACCCATGTACAAAGTGGCTGTGTAATAGTGAACGTAGCCATGGCACTGCAGTTCAGGTACAGCATGCTAGGTGGTGGTCTGTCACACAGTAGTAGCCATGAGTGACCACAAGATGCATGATGATGATGATGGCACATGGTACTACACCCCATCTGATTACAGTGACCACAGTACTACACATAGCGGTCTTTGCTGTGCACCTCATGGTTCTGTGTGTGCAAACGCATGCACCTATACACACTATGCATAGCATGTTGCGTGTGTGCTTACATATGCCAGTATACACATTTTGCACAGCAGTCGCCATCTGTACAAAGAGTCACATATATGTCCTGGAATACTATTGGGTGTATAGGTCACATGACACACATTGGGTATGTGTGGTGTTTAATGTTGCAGTCATGTAGCATGCCATGTCATGGCTGGCACCGACATATCTGCAATATGTCCCACACTCACCATAACCACTGTAGAATGTCCATGTCGAGCATTGGGATTCCTTCACGTCTACATGCACCACTCATCCCATGTCTGTACATTGCATGCATTTGCTACACCTGTGCCCACTATTATGTGCTATGGACACAGACACTGTCATCAGACATGGCAATCTATGTGTCACACAGATAACACATGCAGCCATGGAATGTATACCATTGAGTGATGGTGCACATGACATTGCAGAGCAGATAATACTTGCACAGCAGTGTTGTGTCCATGTACACATTGTGTTCCAGGGTGTAGCCAATCAGTGAACAGCTACACACATGCATCATGCCAAGTATAATGTCATTAGATAGGGCTGTCTACACTTGCACTGCATGGTGTTGAGCAATACATAGTCTGCATGCTGATACATGTGTGGTGACTGTTTACCTTGTGATACTGTCACCCACCATCACCCACTATTGTGTATGTGTTGGATTGCTGGTGTGTGTGTGTGTGTGTGTGTGTGTGTGTGTGTGTGTGTGTGTGTGTGTGTGTGTGTGTGTGTGCTGTGGTGAGCAGTGTATTTCTGTGCATGTGTGCATGTGTTCATGTGTGCATGTGTGCATGTGTGCATGTGTTCATGTGTGCATGTGTGCATGTGTTCATGTGTGCATGTGTGCTAACATCATGTACAGATTGTAAAGTGTGTTTCCTGTCTTCCTTCCACAGGTGCTGAGTTAGAGGTGGCTGAATGCAGCAGGGAACCTGATGTCACCACCACTAATAGTGGAGATGATGAGACACGTATTGTGGCACAGGAAGGTCTGACAGGGTCTGTCGTTGGTCCACAAATCGACAGTACACAGCGGTCAACCCCATCTATGCACACACTCATACTGCCAATACATCCCTCATCACCAATGGCCTTAGCTGAGGGACAGCATACAGTTGGCATTGACCAGAAGAGTGTGGTACCTATGGCACGTACATCCCCTAACAGCAGCCATAGCTGGATTACTGGAATGGTACCACATAGGCGGATGTCCAGGGGTTCTCGGGGGAGCACCACTGGTCATAATGCCCCTGGCAGATGTGCCCCCGGAGGTATTACAACCTCCAGTATGTTCTGGGCTGTAATGCAGGCACAGGCACGTATGGAATGGTACACCCAACAGGGACTAAGGGCGCAGAGGGCCCATTACACTGCTATCAATGACAGCATCCGTGACCTTGCCGGTGCCATCCGAAATTACACCGAGGTCATTGATAGCCGCTGGAGGGAGACATTAGATGGCCTCCACAATGTGTTAGCCATAAGCCAGGACTGTGAGGGACAGATGAAAAGCTGACGCGGACGCATGCCAGCAACAGCATCAGCTGGCAGTCGTCGCGGACGGACCATGGATCACAGCTGCTCCAGTACCAGCCCCAGCAATGCTGGGGCTGGCCTGTCCATTGTCCGTCCTACTAGACCATGTGCACGTGGCACTGGCCAGTCCCAGCAGGGACATGGGTCCAGTCATCATACCTCTGCCTCTGATGATAGCACCCAGTCAGGGTTGGTACCCGATATTGCCCGTAGCACCCCTGCTAGACACAGGTACTGTGTCCATGGCCAGAGACAGTGATCTGTATGGCCTAGCAGGTACAGTCTGTGGCTGTCCCACAACCACCTGTATATGGCAGCCACATGGTGGAGTTGTGTGCATGCAGACACACACACACATTTACCATACAACTAGGGCTCACACATACACACTCACATTACATCAACATTGGCCCATGCAGTACTGTTGTCCCTCACACACATACACACACACACACACACACACACACACACACACACACACACACACACACACACACACACACAGTCATGCTGATTGGATGGGTCAATGTCAGGATCTGGCAAACCTACAACACACCCTGTGCATATGATGACACCTGTGCCACTTCCTGTCATCTGTAACATTGATGCAGGAACAGGCTAACATGGTTCTGATGCACAGGGTGACATTATAGCAGTGTAGCAATAGTAGCAAGTTGCCAACAAGAAGGTGTAATAATATCCTTGTAGGTATATCTGAGCAGGCATTATGCATCACAGCTGTGATAGTCATTGTAGCATTGTTTACACCAGTGTTAGGTCTGATTATGTATCATCCACCCATGTGCCACTTGGCTGACGTGTACAGTGTTGCCAGCATGTGTTAGTGAGTGGACAGTACGTGTGTGATGTGTGCATTACAAATTAGCGGGTGTACATCTGTGAACATGGTGTGTGAGCACTGTCTGCATGTACGTGCATAGTGGGCACATGGGATGTGCGATATACCTTGTTGTACACATTGTTAACATCTCATGGTATCTTTCGATGGCCAGTATGCATTCTACTACAGATATGTACTAACATGGGTGCACATGTGTGTATGACATGGGTTGGCACTATGCTGTGGGTGATACTGTTGATATCTGTCAATGATCTGCAGTCTGGTAGTATACACCATCTCAACAGCATGACTATAACCAATCATTAGATGATGTCCTGACAAATGACTCACAGTTGTAGGGAACTCAGTATCAGCTGGATCCTTCCAGTACTATACTATAACAGTAACCAGTGGTATTGACCGCCACACATTCCTGGGACCACACCTGTGTGGCATATAGCCCTCTTAGGTACATGCAAACACACTAGGGATATGTCCATCTACATCTGGAAATGCATGCATTGGCCTGCACTGTATTCCCTGGATGGGATGCATATCCTACACAAGGGTATCATACAGACAGATACCTGTTGTCCAATACATGCTGTATAGCAGAAAGCCGTCTATGGCATAGTCATCCACATTTACTATACATACCATCCCGACAGTACCACATAGGTGGTAGCCCTGAACATGTATGTTGGGTACCAATGTGTACAGACAGACACGTGTTATGTCATCTGTCCCTTGGTATCCACATATCCATAGGTATTGTGGGGTCCCTCGGTGTTTCACATAACACATTAGGGGCCTGCATGCATATCCACAGGGCTGGTGTACACTTATAATGACTGTCCATTATTGCCAGTCGTTGTTGTGTATGAACGTGTCTGACATATACCCCGGCAATTACCCTCACTCACACTAATCTATAGTATGTGTCATGGGTGTGTGTGGCAGAGATGTCTTTGGCCATGGATCACTACATTGGCCGGGCTTGACGTATACATACATATGTGACCTATGATCTGAGAAGCAGTGGCACAATCTGTCGAAGGTTACAAATGTATTCATGTAGTATGCAGGCTTCACACCTATGTACTGATTGAGGTCACATGTACACAAATTTATTTGGCACGCAGATACCCGATGTGTGCAATGCGCATACTGTTTGAAACATATGTCATACCATAGTAAAAGCAAAACCCACACTGCATTGACCATTTGTGGCATGCACACACAAATACACACACACGCACACACGCACACACACACACACACACACACACACACACACACACACACACACACACACACACACACACACACACACACACACACTCAGCGTTTGCAGGACTCAAACCCCTACCTAACTATGTTATGATGCTAGAGAGATATGCATTAACACGGCGCGCTATATGCATTACTGGGTGGTTGCTGTTCTCCTTGAATATTTGTAGGATGCTGACATCATCAGACTTTCCAAAGATTGATGTACCTCTTTTAATGTGTTTTCCCAGTCTCCAAAAAGGCTACTCCTCTCAAAGGAAATCACACACACACACACACACACACACACACACACACTTGGCGTTTGCAGGACTCAAACCCCTACCTAACTATGTTATGATACTAGAGAGATACGCATTAACATGGCGCACTATATGCTTTACTGGGTGGTTTCTGTTCTCCTGGTATATTTGTAGGAGGATGACATCATCAGACTGGACATGGTAATGTGTGTACACATTTTTATGCAATCCCAGGAATGATCCATGTAGGTCGGCAGGTATCAACAGCTTGTACAGGACCCCGTGAGTCTCACCTTGTGTGATCTATCTGTGGACACATTGACATCCCTTCATATGTCAACACATATCTATGCACATATTGTTAGTTTTGTGGATACGACATGTGTCTGTGATGTTGATGAAGAGCTATTCAAAGTCTATGTGGGACATGTGTAGCTCTGTTCAGTGATGTATGTCCTGGGTGTCTGCCTTGCAGATGGTGTAGGATGCTTGGGAACCATGATCTGCACATGAACATACCACAGTTGGTAGGGTTGTGTGTTTGTCGGTTTCCAATAGCTCTGTTTATGACTTCTGCCATGATGCACTCCATGGCCTTGCAGATCAGACTTTATAGGCTTACTGGACTATACTTCCCATGGTGTGTTGTGCACCCACACATGTGGGGAGTGCCATATGTTGCTGTAACACATTTGATGGTTCCAGGTCCTGTGGAGTGGGTGAGGCTCAACAGACTGTTCAGGTGCAGGGTCTGTTTGTTCTGTAGTGCATGCATGACACATATTGGGAAACAATGTAATCCAATTGCTGCCATGCTTTTGGCTTTGGGGGGAGCTGTTCAGCCATTCTACACGTGACATCTCCTGGTATGATGTCAGGGACTATCATCAGGGGGAGGTGGGTATGTATACATGGGCCTGTCTGACAGGATGTTGGCAATGTCAGTAAGGTACAGTTGTCCCTGACTCAGCACATATATGCATGTACATTACTATTTATTACATAGCTGAAGGACATGTCATGATTCTCAGTCTGGACTCCTTTTCAGCTACTCTTTACAAAACACTGACAAACCTGAGCACTAATCCCGGTTATACTCTTTTACACACTTAACACCCTACTGATCCTTTGTGATCAGGCTACAGAGTATGTCATCATAATACACTGGCATGTCCAGGGGTCGGTTTCATGTGTACTCTCCAGTCCAGCTAGTGAATATTGTGGTTATGACACAATGTCACATCTGCCTCATGTACACAGACAACCCTCTCCTCTTCACATCACACTCACATATATGTGGGAGATATAACAATATTGACATACAGGACGCTGAGCTCTCTCGACCCATGGCTGGCATAGTCTGTCAGGTGGTAAGGGTGACCACACACACCACATATCAGTCTCAAATATACTGATAGTGACAGCAAACAAACCACATTATCACAGATACACATATACGGAGGCTCTACATACACTCTGGCTAAGCAGCAGAGACCTCCAAAGTAGACACAGATACAACTGCTACCCCACTACAATGCCCACATGTCACACAGTTCACAATGTCAGTGTACCACACAGTCACTGCCCGTTGGGCTAAACAACACACCTGATACACTTGTTATAGGTGACACAATGTCAAACACACTGTCGTCCCACTCACCAGGCCAAACAAGGGAATAGTCACTTTGAGCTGTCTCTCAGGTGTCAGGATCTGCCACATAACACATGCACTCAGGTCACTGCAAAGCAAGTCCAGGACTGGCTCCATCATTGTCAATGCTGGTGCATACAACCTCAGACGTTCCTCCCTGGACCACATGACATGAAACATAGAGGAACTCTGTAATCATGTAGCCCAGCCTAGTATTACCCTGGCCTTGTCTAGCATCTTACACTCACCAAGTATGATGTCGCAGTATACCAACAAACTGATCACGTTTAACAGTTGGCTAGCATATTGGTGTTATTCAAAGGGGATACAGTGTCTGTCACCCTGGGGTGACATGCTCGACATGCCATGTACCACCTGTCACCCATGGACTTTTGAATACTGGCTAGGGCACTTGCTGCCACCATACTGCCTTATTTAAGCAGGGCTCAAAGGACAGAACCACCTCCATAGACATTACAGAGTACATGACACTGAGGGTAATGTTGCTCAACACCAGATGTATTACCCTCAAATTGCACCCACTCAGGAATCTCCTCGGTATGGAGGATAGCAATATCTGTGCACTAACAGACACATGGTTCAGGCTCCCACATGCACACCAGCACTACCAGGTTGTATTTTGTACCATGCTTTCTGACCACATAACTCAGAATGGCCAACACAAATAGGGGGAGTATCCATATACATCACAGATACACATACCTCCGGGTTGGTAGCACTGCACAATGCATCACAGACCATACATATGCACCTAACATTGTGCAACTCTGCCTTTTGGCTTGTTGCCTGCTACAGACCACACTCCCCAACTCAGCAACCTCACTCAGCTTTCCTGGGAACATTGGACAATATGAAGGTCTCCCCAAACACCATTATATTGGATGACGTCAAATACCCACACATTGACTGTGGATAGTACTCAGGCCCCAACACCCTCGCCCAACAGTTGCTACTATTTCTAAACTCATATGCTATGGTACAACCGGTCATCACACCCACAAGAGGGGACAACATATTGGACATGATCATCACCAACATGGGGACTCTATGTTCCACACCTTGCGATATACCCCTCATTGGTAAGGGCAGAACATACTTTATCTCACTGGACAATTATCCCGTCCCCACACCCATCCTGGGTAATCTTGGTGAACTTCCCAAAAGCAAATGTCACACTCCTCCAAACCACGGTGGTATCCTTCAGAGACCCTGGGTCAGTGGTAAGTATGGCTCAGACTGCTGAATCCTTTACATACACATTCTATGGGCACCTAGTGGACCGCATGGATTGTTACATCCAAAATAACAACTGGACTCACTCTTCCAATGGCAGTGGACCTGTCTGGTAGACCCCAGCCATTAATACGCCTTACAACAAATGGAGGAAGCTACTACATGATAGAGCACAATCCCAGACAGGGAAGGCATCTGTGATCTGTACTAGCAGACTGCTACAATCACTCGGGTATTTATGTCAGGCACGCTTCTAACGGGCAATTGCACCAGACACGTCGGACACTAACAAGGCCTTCTTCAGTTAATTCAGGTACCTGGCTAGACAATCACTGATATGCTATGTGTTACTGCATACTGACTAAACATACCCTGAACCCACTGACATTGCCGTCATCCTGGCAAATAGGTTCAGTGCAGATGTGTCCCCCCCATCCCCCCTAAGGTGGTACTGTCCATACCAACAGAGTGTAACCTCCCAGACATCACGAGTAAACAGGTGAGTGCTGCCCTCCCTACAGCGGACAACACAGCATCAATGGGACCAGACGGTGTCCCGGCCTGTGTCATACACAGCCTTCATGACAGACGTAACACTCACATTATGTCACTGTTCGATATAAGAGTTACTGCAGGATATGTACCCACGGAATGGCGTACAGCGATAGTGGTCCCGCTCCACTGAATACTGCCACAACAGACCACAGACAATATCAGCCTAAAAGGCTAACTAGCCTGTTCTGCAAAGCTATGGAGTGTATTGTAATGGGATTCATGCACATAGATATGGGAAACCTACAGACACTGGGTCCTACATATTACAGCATTGTTGTGGGCAGATCTTGCCTGTTGGACCTGTTCATATTCTTTCAACAGTTACCAGGTCCATCAGTGTTGGGACGGTTGTCCACACAGCCTGCCTAGACCTTGCACAACCCTTCAACACAATACCCCACTCAGCCATTATGCATAGGCTCACCAGCATCAATATCGACACATATCTGACACAATGGATTGCTACCTGGATCAGGGATAGCACTCACATGTTCAGTGTTGCAGGTGCCATGTCTGACTATACACCAGTTACACATGGCATCCCACAAGGCTCAGTCCTGGGACCTCTCTTGTTCAGTATATATTTGTGTGATGTACAGGCAATCACAGGAGGGATATGGCTGCCCATGTTCGCAGATGACTGCAAACTGGGTGCCATAATCAGCTTTCCTGCTGGCACATGCATACTCATACAGGGTCTCACAGAGATAGGTTGACTGGTGCCTGAGCCATGGCCCATGGCTACATGCCATTAGCTGCATAGTCATCCCCTTTGAGGATGACAAGATGCCTACACATTACCACATAGGTTGTAATCCATTACATACAGTAGTAGTTGTTACGGGTTTGGGGACACGACCTGTTCATACTCTTGCCTTTGACAATTCTATTGCCATAGTGGTTAGTCAGTACGTCTACATAGCCCACCATATCCCACATGGTTTCACATGTTGATCACGTGTGGTCATTGTGACCCTATACACTTCACGACCATGCTTGGTTACTATGCCACATTTGGGATGTACCTTACCTGACACCTGCAGCAACTGTAATGGCCACAAATGTTACTCTTCGAGCAGATGTAGGGACTCACACAGATGCCCTGCACAGTTCCGATACAGTAACTTCAGCTCTACTCAGTCACTTACCACCTACATGGATGTGTTGTGTGCCTGTAGTTGAAGGCAATACCTGACCCAGACTTACTGGACATGGTCCACCTCAAGATATCCGACTCCCTTGGTGCTACACACTCCAGGGACAAATACCTCAGCACTGATGTTAAAAGGACATGCTGGGGGGACAGATTATTATCAGAAAGCCTCCACTCACTCCGGAGTGTAGTCCCGGTTTTGCATAGGCAGAGCTACTCACTGACCACCTACAGGTGACATCTTGACAAGTGGATGGGTGATCGCATGTTTACCCATGGGATATCTTCTGGGTCCCTGCTAGACAGAGGCACAATACACTGAATGTAAATGGGCTATCTTGTGTGACATACTATTCACAGGCACAGTGTTCTGATTTGACTGGGTTGCAGAAGCCAAACACACTCTGGCTATGCTTGTACATGCCCTAGGGCAGATAGCCTAGTATCAACCTCTGAACCTATGATAATTTTCATGATGCACAATGTTTATTGCTGATACTGTTTGCAGGTTTTTATCATCTCTGCTTTCACACTTTATATGAATCGCTTAGGTATCTGCAGAACATATTTGCTTATGGCAGGGTTCCACTATATTATATACGTGTCTGTTGTCATATAAATGTGTGCATAGGGCAGATTGCTGTGTAGTAAGAGGTTCCTGGGTTAACACATGCAACTGCCTGCTATGTGTGGCCCAATGCTGTACTCCAACATAGCCTAAGTGCGTGAGCATGCCCAGTTCAGACTGTCAGTGTTCTGTTGCCTGACATTTGTCTCATGTATTCAAGTGTGTGAGCATGCCCAGTGTGACCTTTCAGTATGTTACTGTCTGAGGTCCACTACATTTGTTGATGTATGTCTACATGTCCAATATTAACATTTGTACTGTGTGTGTTGAAAGTCGGGTTCTATTCCTACTGCAGGACTCACCTTTGTGTCATAACTCGACAGGGATTATGCTGTGCCTGCAGGGTTTCCATGAAATACTTTGCAGAGACTTATCAACATTTCTTCATACAGGCTAACAACTGCACTACTGTCATGGTTTAGTGGTTCATTACTATGACTATAGTGCACAGTACCCTGGGTTCGAGGCCCATTGCCACTTATATTTTCATAATGAGCAAACCAGACTGCTTAGAGCAAATATGAGCATGTTGACTTTTGTTCAGCTATGCCCTACCTAGACCCAGCTTGTCCAACATTGCTCAATATTAACCATCATTGCTGGACATTGGCCAATATTACTTTACATTGACCACATTTGTAGTAGTTGGTGTGTGCGATTTTGTTTACATTGACATCATGATGGTAAATGCTTAGCACTGCTTTATACTGCTTAACACGTGGCAAGCATGCCTCAGGTGTTGATGCAGGGCTGCCTTTGTCGGATGCACATACTACACTCCCTATACATGTTTGAAAGCAGGTAGTGTCAATGTAGGCATCCCTTTTACTATATGTGCGGGTCAGAGAGAGGTATAATTTCCAGAGTTCCTACTGAGCCAGTGTATGTGCTATGCGTTGCCTCTTTGCCAAGGCCAAAGCATACTGGGCATGCCTCCTTCTGCCTACTGGGGCAGGCTCAGGTTGTTCCTCCGCCGAGTCACGCTCTGCCTGTGATGGCCCTGGCAATGGTGGGGGGCTGTTTGGCCCAGGCCTATGCTGGTCCTGCTGCAGCTCTTTTCGCAGGATCATATTATGTAGCATAGCACATACCATGACAATTTGGGTACATGTAGTTGGTGAGTACTGCAAGGCTCCACCAGATGTGTCCAGGCACCGGAACCGTGACTTTAGCAGCCCAAACACACGCTTGATTACATTTTGTGTTTGTGCGTGTGCCTCATTATGGCGTTCCTGTTCAGGTATGTGTGCATTTCTGATGGGTGTCATCAGCCACGGCTCCAGTGCATAGCCAGCATCCCCCACTAGGTGACCATGTGAGATGTCCCCATTGGCAAATGTCTGGTACAGCTGCGTCAGATGCCAGATATGGGAATCATGGTAGCTTCCAGGGCAGCCAGCACACACATTCAGTATTATGCCCTGGGCATCACACATGACCTGGCAGTTGATGGAGGGGAAGCCCTTGCGGTTGAAGTAGACCCTACCCCGCTCACCGGCTGGTGCTTTGATGCGTATGTACGTGCAGTCTATTGCACCCACTACCTCAGGGTATTCCGCTATTTGCTGGAAGAGACGCATATTGCTGGCCAGTACCTCACGGGAATTGGGGAAATATACATGGTCAATGACATGTGCTGACATGGCATCCAGGAACTGGTGCAGTACCCTGGATGCTGATGCCTGTGATACCCCCATCATATCACCAGTTGGTCTCTGGAAGGTACCTGTTGCTAATATTCTTAGGCCAACACGTACCTTAGTTTCCACTGGGATGGGTTCTCCTCTGTTGGTTCTGTGTGTGAAGCATGGCCTGCACAGCTCAACAATTTGCTGCATGAGGTCTCTGTCCACTCTATAGCACTCCACTATCTACAGCTGATGTAGCCCCTGGTAGGTAACCCTGGGCCTGTACACTCTTCTTCGTCTCCTCACTGTGGGTTATCCAGCAGCATTTGCATTATCACCACCCTCAGCATGTTGCATATGTCGCCTTATAACAGCAATGGCAGCCCCTAACATTTTTTGTCTCAGTGAAGCCTTTTCAGTTTTCACTTCTATTAGCTTACTGCAGTGTTGCAGTGTCTCTTGAGAGAAACATAATGGACTGTTGTTTGCAGAGTTTTAAGTGCTGGGCTGGGCTGGGCTAGTGTTCTGCCTGGGTAATTGCCTGATTCTGATTGTTTTCACCTGCTAGCTCTGCTAGTACTCCCTGGTAACTTCCACTATTTGGTGTGCTTCCTTTTTCCTTACTGTTTCCTCAGGGGGGAAGCGCCGCACACAAGCTCAAACACGCTCACAGCAGCTAACATGCATGCACACATGCTTACATGGACTAAAGCTTGCTTATTCTTCTTAAAATGCGTGCAAACCGGCGCAAACGTGCTTAGAACTGTTTACACAGCCTTACATATGCTTACTCAAGCCTACACCTGCGCACACATGCTTACACGCACGCACACTGTCTTACTCGGGTTTACTGGTGTGCACACATGCGCATGCACGCTCAGCAAGAAACTTTGGTGTTATCCATGGCATACACCTTCAATTTCTTGACTTTACCTGGCCTACCTGTTGACACACCTCTTTCACTATTATGTAAATGTAAGCTGACACTTGAGACTCTGCTCCAATGAGCTTCACTCCTTTCATACATACCTCCCTTGGGATGTCACCTATCTTCTACTCTGTTACTCCCCTTATCCTACTCCTACACTCCACTGACTGTGCTCATTTGCTATGTAAACTTGTGATTCACTATCCTAACTCACATTTGCATAGGATTGCCCACTAATGCTTAGTTGCATCTTTTAGACTGAGCTTCCCCCCCTTAGCTACCTCTACTCGGTGGCCATGTTGTCTTCAGCCTGCCATTCCCTTGCATTGTAAATTCATTTTAGCTATAAAATCCACATTTGTGGATCTTAATTATTAATTTTCTGCTTTTTAGGGCGCAGCGTATTTGCGCGGCGCTGTGCTACGGTTAAACCCCGGAGATCGGGATAAAAAAAAAGTTATTTTATTTTTAATTTGAGAAATAACTTCCAAGAAACCAAGGCAAATAAGATAAAAGATAATCCATAGACAGGAAGAACCGAACCAAAAAGCACAAAGTGCAGCTTTATTGAACAACAAACAGGTCAATAAATCAAGCGCTTTCGCCAGGCAAATACCTGGCTTTCTCAAGATAAAAAGTAGTGTGACTGAAAAGTTTAAATACTTAAGCATCTGATCACATGGTACTTAATTAGTTCAACAAACATCCACTTAAGAGGGCAGTTAATTAGTAACTGAACTCAGTGAGTGAAAAGTATGCATATGAAAATGCAGCATAAAAGTTCAAATAGTGAAAACACTAAAAAATCATTTAAAATCATTTAAAAATCATTTAAAAATGATGTACAAATGTGTGCATAAAAAATCACAAATATGTAAGATAAAAGACATTTACTAATTGTAACAAGAAAATCATAGCCTAGCCCTTCTCAGCTTTAGTACACTGGATATGTTAATGGCCTCATTGAGACCAGGGGATTTTGCAGCATTAAGTCTAAGCTGCCATAAAAGTTCTTTATATTCAAGGTGGGCTTCCCAGTCACCTCCTCTGGCATCCTGGGTCACCTGTTCAAGAACCATAAACTTAAGTTTCATGTTAGGGCAAGAAGCAAGATGTTTAAAAAAAGCATTAGTGTCCTTCTTTTTTGTAATGTCATATTGATGTTCATAAATTCTGTGTCAAAATAGTTAATAGGAAAATAAGAAAGCTTGAACGTGATCTCATTGAATACAGGGACGGAAGGGCTTATCCGGGTCCTGGCAAGGGTAAATTTAACACCAAAGAGGTTGGTGCTAATAACTATGACACTGTAGATGCTCAGGGTACCCCAACAACCGATTTGCCTAGGAGAAGTGAAAGATTAGCTCAGAAGACCAATAATAACAGCTTTCAGGATTTTCACTATCCCCCGGGCAGACCAGGGGGCAGGGACATCACCCACCAGCGGCAAGGATGGAACAGGGGGCGCAGATAGGTAACATGCTAGGATCTGAACCTTCTGACTTACTACTTGAATCATCTGACAACAAGTACACTATAATAAAAAAAGATAATTTTACTATATTTAATTTTACTGATTTAGTAATAACTTCGGACTATTTTGAGCTTTTTACTAAGGGTTTCAAGTTTGTTCCACTACGCCCCTTAAAGTTGACTGATGCTTTAGTGGATTTAAAGTTATTTGTCAGACATTTAAATCTAGCATTACAATTTAAGGGACAACCACACACAAAAGAAGAGCTAGCAAGGGCTAGTACCTACAATCCCCCTCTACACCCCTCTCTTAAGGTTTTTGAGGAGGTGGTGGAAATGGATTTAAGAAAGCAGTGTTTTAGCAGAACACATTCTCCATCTAATAATTTGGACTCTAACTTACAGCATTTAATCAAGTTTCTTATCCAGGATGGTGTTAGGGTGATGAAACCCGACAAGGGAGGGGGGGGTGGTCCTGATGTATAATTTTGCATATGACACCTACCTCCACAACATGTTGCAGGATCCTGAGCAGTATGAATTGATTTCCAGGAATGAGTTAAATTTAGCCTATTCCAAGATCAATTTTTTGTTATCGGACCACCTATTACAGGGAGTTATTAACAAAAGGTTATATAACTATTTACACGTCAATAAACCTAGGACCCCAGTAATTTTTGGAATACCCAAAACCCATAAAGGTTTAGACCCCATGAGATTTAGACCTATTGTCTCGGGGGCTGGAGGTATCACTGAACCGTTGAGCAAGTTTATTGACCACATTACAAAGAAATTCTCTTCTACGCTACAGCATGTATGCAAGGATTCTTGGGATTTTCTCAAAGGTTTAGAAATTAGGTTATTTCATCCTGATTTACTTATGACAACCATTGATATTGTAGAATTGTTCCCCAGCATCTCACACTCTATTGGATTAGAGTGGTTCAATGAAGTTTTGGCCTCTGAATCCGGCCTTAGTTCCAACACAATCAGCTTAATTGTTGAGTTTATGCAAATTGTTCTCGATAATAATTTTCTTTTTTTCAATGGAGAACTGTTTAAACAGAAAAAGGGGGGTTGCGATGGGCGCTGCATGTGCCTCATTATACGCCAACATAGTTTTGCATTACTGGGAGAACAATTTTATATTTTCCACACATTGTGTACAATACATAGTCCATTATAAGCGATACCTTGATGACATCTGCCTATTGTGGAAAGGAACCCTGAGCAACTTTCTTGAGTTCATGAGTTATATTAATTTTACCAGACACTTTCTATCTTTCACTTATAACATTAGTAAGGACGTACTGAACTACCTGGATATATCAATACAGAAGGACTACTGTAATCACACCTTTAAATCCAAGGTATTTAGTAAAGCCACCTTTTCTAATTCATACCTTCATTTTGACAGTGGTCACCCATTTCACCAGAAGAAGGGCTTGGTTAAGGGGCAATTCATTCGTGCATCTAAGATGTCTAGCACTGATGAATATTTTCTTGAAGAAGTTGAGTTTTTAAAAAAACTTTTTTTAGAAAGAGGTTACCCTGCCTCCTTGGTTAACAGCATGGCCCAAGAAGTGACAGATAACAGACAAACCAAGTCTTTTCTGCTGTTAGGTAGTGGCTTTCAGCAAGTTGAGCAGTTTGAGAATTTGGAATACTTTAACTTGCATAATAGTTTTATTCACACATTTTCACAGGATTCCCAACTGGTGGAACACACAGTGCTTAAACACTGGCCACTTTTGATGCTGCACAATGACTTTAAAGGGATAATCCAGGAATGTCCCAAATTTGTGACTAGAAGGGATATTAACCTAAAAGGATTATTTGAAAGAAAGCATCTATCAGATTCAAGGCATTGTTCCCCTAAACATGGTACC